>NW_027396646.1:0-268376 GCF_047715775.1 Aspergillus undulatus
AAAAAAAAAAAAAAAAAAAAATAAAAAATAAAAAATAAAAAATAAAAAATAAAAAATAAAATAAATAAAATAAAACGCCACAAATGCAACCAATATAAGCAGAAACGCTCAGTGCCTATATGTAGACGGATCAATAGATCAATAGGTAGGTAGGTAGATGTTTTGAGTTCAATCGATCAAGGCAACCAATCAATCAACTTCTTTCTTCCTTCACCTGTCATTTTTCTAAAGAGGGTGAAACAAGTCGAGGCCAAGGCCTAGTTCTTCTTCTTCGAAGAAAAGACCTTCTTAACACCGGACATAGCAGCCCCAATACCACCAAAGAGGTACCCCATACCAAACGACCACTTCTTCACACGAACAGTGTAGATAAAGAAGTAGACAAGCAGCCAGTTAATGATCGTAAAGGCCAAGAAGATACCGAAGGAGTGCCACTTGTCGTCGGTTTTAACGTTAAGAGTTGACATGTACTCGGTTCCGTTGGCGTACTGGCAGTACTGGCAGTCACTTGTCGCGTCGGGGTTAGTGAGGTAACCGGCGCCGGCAATGTTGTTGACGAAGTTGAGGGCGTAGTTGCCGCAGGTTTGGCCCGGGGGTGGGTTGAAGTGGGTGGATTCGGCGGTGGAGCACTGGATGGTGACAGACGGGAAAACGGCGGAGATGGCGCCGCGGATCCACCATGTCACGGGGTTGACGTAGTACATCCAGTATTTCCAGAAGACGGGGTAGTCAGTGTAGGGGCGGACAACACCGTTGAAGAGACCGGTCATGACGAAAAAGAAGGGGAGGACGTTGGAGATGACTGTGAAGGAGGGGGCGAAGGCGCAGATCCACTGGCCCCATGAGGCCATGAAGAGGTAGAAGAGCATAGTCATTAGGTAGACGTAGCCCGAGGCTGAGGCCGTAGTGGGGAATCCGACGGCGAAGTACCACAGGAGGAAGTAGACTGTTGCGGAGACGATGGCCATGGGGATTTCGGCGACAACGTTGGCTGTGCAAAAGGCGACCCAGCCGTAGATGCGGGACGGGTACTCGCGGGCTTCCCAAAGGGAGCGGTTCATGTAGAACTTGGGCAGAGTAGAGTTGAGGTAGATGGGCGGGAGAAGGATGACAAGGAAGAGCGAGAACATGCGGTTTTGCATAGAGCCGATGGAGTTATCAAGCATCCAGAAGGTGAAACCGTTGAAGATACCGATGATGACCGCGGTAAAGAGCTTACCGTAGTAGTAGGACGGGTCGCGCCAGTACGCCGTGAAGATGCGGCGGGTAAGCAGGTAGCATTGAAGCCAGGTTGGAGCGGCAAATTCGTACTGCACGCCCTGGTCGTCGGAGGCTGTGGCGTTGCGCCGGTCGTTGTGAATGCGTTCGATTTCGTCCTTGATGGCTTTGTTCTGCTCAGAGGTGCGCCATTCTTCGTTCCAGTCGACAGTCTTGCCCTCACGCTTGATCGGTTTGGCAGCGGTCTCGAGAATGAACTCGGCGACGTTCTTCGCGGGAGGGCAGACAGCGCCACGGTCAGCAAAGTACTTGATCACGTCCTTTCCATCCTCGCCAATGGGGCCGAAATAGAAGGTGTTACCACCGGGGTTGAGAGCGAGGACCATATCGAACTGCTGGATCAGCATAGAGGAAGGCTGGTGGATTGTGCAGACAATGGCCTGGCCAGCTTGAGAAAGCTTCTTCAGGAAGCGCACGATAGAGAACGCAGCCTGGCTGTCGAGACCACTAGTAGGCTCATCGAGGAAGAGAAGGAGGGAAGGCTTAGCAGCCAGCTCCACACCAATAGTAACACGCTTCTTCTGCTCGACGTTGAGCGATCCAATCACGGCGTCCTGAATTTCCTCCAGTTCCAAAAGATCTATGATCTGGCGAACGTAGGCAAGCTTTTCTTCCTTGGGCACGTCCCTGTCCTGACGAAGCAAAGCAGAGAACTCAAGAGCCTCCTTGATAGTAGCCGTCTGGTCGTGCAGGTCCATCTGCTCACAGAAACCGGTACCACGCTGGAAGTCCGTGCCAAGAGGACGGCCATCCACAAGCATGTCACCGCCAATCACACCGGTCGTCTGGCGCTGGGCCAGGGTGTTCAGCAATGTCGTCTTTCCAGCTCCGGAAGCACCCATCAGCGCAATCATGAGACCTGGCTTAGCGAAACCGCTAACACCGTTAAGAAGTTTCCGAGTTCCGTTTCCATAGGGCACAGTATATTCGACGTTGTTCCAGGTGAAGATACGCTCGCTAGAGGAGATCTTGTTGAACGCGCCTTCGTTGTCAGAGCCAGACTGCGCCACTGTGCCATCGGCCTGACCACTTTCCTCATCATTGTCCTTTTGCGCAGCAGCCTTGATTTGCTTGGCCTTCTTGGAGCGCTTGAACACGAGGGCACCGTCACCACCGCCAACGAACGACAGAGTCTCGGTAGCGATGATGGTAACCAGGAGGTACAGGACAGTGAAAGCGATGACAACACCAAAGTTGCGCCACATATGTGAGCGGGTGAACTGGAAGGTCGTGTTGAGATAGTCAGCACCTGTAACAGTCGTCGAGCCGAGCTGGGATCCGGTCAGAGCACATCCCTGGTACTGCGGGTCGACGCCAGGGCCTTGTGGGACGAGCATCGAGGGATCGCAGTCCATGACTCGGTCAGAGAACTCATTGCTCAGAACAGCCTCGTAACTGTAGGACAGTGGGTTGACGTAGAACAGCCATCCAAACCAAATAGAGCCATCGATGAGACCCTGTTTGGGAATAACATAACCGACGAACAAGACCAGCACATTAAGCGCAATACCAGAAAATCGGACGGCGTCATCGATAGTCGGCGACAGCGCGGCAAACATACGGTACATGGACGTGATGCAGAAGGTGGTGGTGTACACGAACAGGAAGTAGATCCAGAACTTGGAAGCCGTGACATCGAGACCAGCGAGGAAGTAAACAACGATGGTAAAGGGTACACACATGCAGAAGATAGCCGGGAAGTCAACAACCACACGGGCAATGGCCACAGCAGACGGCCGATAGAAGGCGTAGTCCTTGTGTCGCGCAACAATAGCGCGTCCAGAAACCGCAGGCATCAGCTCAGTCAGCTGCAGCCAACCGAGGAACAGAATCGAGAAGAAGATAGCACCGCCACGAGGGAAAGCACCGTAGGTGTTCAAGCTCTCGCCGTAGAACAGAGATGCGACAATCAGAGCGTTGGAGATAATGATGAAGTACTTGGTGTAAAGAGAGGTCTTGTCACCCCAGAGGAGCCAGAACTCGCGGCGAACGCAAGCAGCCACCTGCCGGGCAATCGAAACGGTGTAGGGAGATTTCTTGGAGACAGTCTTACTCTTCTGAGATTGAACGGTCTTCTGGAAACGCTGCGTGTCTGCCTGGTTGGATTCATGGAGCTGGTTCTCGTATGTCTGGATATCCGTTCCGATCTTCTTGTAGAAGTCGCTCTGGCGGAAGACGGCCTCGAGTTCCTCGGGGGTCTTCGGGGTCGATACTTCACGACCTTCCTGGAACTGACGAGCATTGGGGTCGCAGAGCGAAGTCAGGAAGTCGGCAGTAGTCGACTGCTCGGGGCAGTAGAAACCAAGGTTGACAAAGTACTGGCGAGCGTGGTGCGCAGGGCCCTGGAAAAGCATGCGACCTTGATCGATGACAAGCACCTTGTCCATGAGCTCATAGATACTCTCGCCGGCCTGGTACAAAGTAACCAGAGTTGTGCGCTTGCTGACGTCGGTCATAATGCGAAGAGATTTGGCATAGTCGAGAGCAGTGCTGGCATCAAGACCTCGAGTCGAGTTGTCCCAGCAGACGACAGAGGACTTGGTAGCGAGAGTCTCGGCAATACTGACACGCTTCCTCTCACCACCAGAGACACCGCGGACAAACTCGTTACCAACGAGAGTGTTCTTGGTGTGGGTGATACCGAACATCTTCAGGAGGGCATCGATGATGACCGGGATGCTCTCCTTGTCGTGCTTCTTGGTCTTGTTGATCAAAGAGAACTTGAGTGTCTGCCAGACAGTAAGGTTCGGGAAGTGCTGGTCGTCTTCCTGGTTGTAGTTGACCTCACCACGGTAGTGCTTGTCCTGCTCAGCAGCGCTGAGTCCAGCGTAGCTGACATCGCCTTCGACGGCAGCAAAAGAAGCGCGGTCGTTGGCAATGGCTTTGAGGAAGGTCGAGCAACCAGCTCCAGGGCGACCCAAAACCAGCATCATCTCACCCTCACGGATAGCACCGGAGAAATCATGGATCAAGTCGCGCACGGGTGGCTTCTTTCCGAAGCGTAGCTGGGGGACGAATCGGCAGATGATGTTGTAAAGGTCGGGTCCAAAGGTACCAATCACGGCATCGGGGAGGGTTCGAACGAAAGAGGCACCAGTCTGGACACCCTTAACGGTGAGGTTCTTGAAAACAACACCCACTTTCTTCGCAGGGTCTCCGGCGGTGGTGCGGCGCTCGAGGTGGCCGCCCATAAGGAAGTCGGTCAAATCAAAGCCGCCATATTCGTCTTCGTCCGCCTTCTCCGAGTCCTCCTCCTGCAGAGCCTTTTCGGGGTCCTGGTGCTGGCTGGCGCGCGATCTCAATCGGTTGGCATCCCTGGTAGTCGACTTCGTACGCTGCAGACTTAATCTGGTCAATTCCCGGCGCATCTCTTCGTAGTCTTCCATGGCACCACGGCGGGAGACAGGCTCCGTGCCCTGTTCTCCCCACTGGCCCTCATCGGAGGCATCAGTGTCACTAGTCGAGCCAGAGACCATCGTGGTGTCGGACGGGACCTCGTTCCCGACAGTCGGTATCTGCTGCAGGCCCGCGCCGTGAGCTTTTTCCTCGGCCATTTTGACCTGCTCGAGCAATATTAGGTTTGGAACAATGTACTATGCAGTCGGGTATGGATTTTTTTAGGAATCGGTCTGGTTGGTTAGGGAGGTAACGAAAGCGGCGTGGTTATTATATATAGCCGTTGGCGGCTGATATGTACAACTGAACGCAATTGAAAAGGAAAAAAGAAGAGTAGAGAGGGTCCAGCTTGCGTCCACGCAGAGGACGATAAGCTCGAGCAGGCTTAGCGAAAAGCTGCAGGAGGGAAGAAAGAAAGAAAAGATGGCAGAGAAAGGGTCGAGAGTCGGGGAGGAGGGTGGATCTGCGTCATGGTTATAAAGTGCTGGAGGTTAGCATTACTAACTCCGGGTGCTGGCCCAGAGAGCGGGTCGCAGCCGGTAAGCAGGCGCTCGGATTTGTCAGTATGTGGCCGAAACACAAGGGAAACACGGAGAAAACTGAATAATTCTTTGTTATCGGGGAGATCTAAGCAGAGCCCTAGCCGAGGGGCGACTGGAGCCTAGAAGCCTGGAAGGGTGGAAGAGGAGCGAAGCTTGGAAGCCCGAAGAAAGCGCGGACTGGAACCGTGCTGATCTGGGCGACAACCAGTGGGGGCGTTAGGGGAGGCTCCATGAGTCATGATGACAGTGGACATGATTATTGGGCAGTTGATGGCAGGTCGAGCGAGATCATGGGTCTTGCAAGAGTTGGTGAAGAAAGAAAATTTCTGAAACCGACGGAATTGCGGCGAAACTGATTGGGCTAGCCGGAGATAAGCAATCGTTTATCGGGGTCTATTTCCGGCTGACCTCGACAGGATAAATATAGTCTACACGGATTATACGGCACTACTACCTACCAGAATGAGAAGACTTGACTCAGTCTCCCAGGTTTCAGGGATGCTCAAGATGATTGCCTATGACAGGTGTAGTAATCAACAATATATCCGACATGGATAAGCCAGAGTATAGAAAACCAGTGGTGGTTGATAATCCATCCGATCCATCCGACAACCCAAAAGTCTCCGAGCCACAGCCGATCCCTCACAAAGACAAAGTCAGCACATGCACCCTGATTCATGGCCTCGCCCCCAGCACGTTTTCTTTATGTCTGCTTATGCCAAGCCTGAATCATGTTTGCTTCAGCGCCTGAAGCACCTTCCAGACTTGGAGCCCGGAGTCCACGGTACCCAATCAGCTGCCAAGTTCGGTCGCTGTCCCAAGTCCCAACTGTCACAGTGGATCCGATTCGATGGGTGGCTTCACTGGCTTGAAGTTCGGATGCCTTGTTTTCGTTCGTTTATACTTCATGTGTCTCAGCCGTTCTGCGGCAGGCGAGATAGTGGTCTAACTTCTAAGTCAGCGGCAGCGGTATCGAGATTTCGGCTTGGTTGGCGGTTGCGGTTTCACTGCTCATGATTTTACTTCTGATTCAGACCAGACCAACCCGGGTCTGGGTGTTCACTGGTAGAATCAAAGTTTAGCCTTTTAGGAATTTTATTCCTCAACATGGGTTGTGCACTGTTTCCGCCATGTGCTTCTGAATCATGCGTTCGCTTATCTGATAAGTGATAACTCAGTTATACTGCCGGCTCCGGGCATAATAATACTCCTCTGCTATACATAACCTTGATCGTAGGTATTCTCCACCGGGATCCCATGCCTATTCAGGCGCCCAGTCGCGACCGGATGTCCGA
Organism: Aspergillus undulatus; assembly: GCF_047715775.1. Taxonomy (NCBI): domain Eukaryota; kingdom Fungi; phylum Ascomycota; class Eurotiomycetes; order Eurotiales; family Aspergillaceae; genus Aspergillus; species Aspergillus undulatus. The sequence goes on from NW_027396646.1 coordinate 6,512, forward strand.
ATTGATTGCTTGTGTTGGTGAACGTGATCATAACCATCAATCACATCGTAAGCGTAAGCGAGTTGCTTCCTCACCCGCATACGTATAACATACGTATACACCGCTTCGTGATCCAATCTTTGAGGAATGGACTGTATACTTCTCGCAAATCACATAGGGCACGCCGCTGCGCGCGGCACCTTCCTAGTCCCAGATTAGCTGCTTATGGGCCCTGGGCTAGTCTATAAGTCTATCGGTGTACGATCGCCAAGGGCCGAAGTCGAATCAAAGTCGATAGGTCGATTGCTATTTGCTGCTTCGTGCTCCGTTGGATAGCCTATATACACGCATGCATGCATGATTGTGCTTGTCACTTGAAAGTGATAACCGATACACCCCACTCTGCTCTATACTCGTTGTTGTTGGATGTTGACTAGTGTACTGTACAGCTGGATGTCTTGACCACTCTATTTCTTCCCCGCTGCTCGAGCGATGCGCTTCTGGACTTCCTCTTTTGAAAGGATTTTCACGGCGTCTTTTGACCAGACGTAGCTCAGCCCAGACCAGATTGTGGTCGCGGCGACGAGATACCTATAAAGTTAGTTTAAGCGAATCTGCGAAGGATAAAGGAAAGGAGAAAACACAAAGAACAAAAAAATAAAAATAAAAATAAAAATAAAAAAAAACATACAACAGCTGGGATTCGCATGTGGTCACCCACCATACTACTAACCAGCCGGCGTGTGGCTCAAGTACGGCTAAGCGGACGGGAAGTCTTGCTCTCTGTGAAAAAGTAGTAAGTATAAAAAAAAATAAAAACGACAAAAAACATACAACAGCTGGGATTCGCATGTGGTCACCCACCATACTACTAACCAGCCGGCGTGTGGCTTAAGTACGGCTGAGCGGACGGGAAGCCCTGTTCTCCACACCCTGTGGTCGTATGTACTTGGTTTCTTCCAAACAAGCTAGACATACCGCCAGGGCTTCCCAGTCCATCCCACAAAAAATGCAAACTCATGAAGACAATGAAAGTGGCAAACTTACTGGAATGCAGTCATTGATTCCCGAAGACTCCATGCGTCGATAAAAGCCTCTGGGAGCACTGGAAGCGCCATCGCACTCCCGACGAGGAGCAGCTGCAGCGCCGTATTGACCTTTGAGACTGTAGTTGGCTTCACTTCCGCAGAAGGAAGGGAAAAGTCCCAATATCGGGCCATGGTTTTCGGCGGCGGTAGCGATATCCAGCGGTAGTAAATCGCCGAGATGGCGAGCCCAACGTCCCGACCGAGGATGATCACAGCGAGCCATACTACTCAAATCAGCTTGAGTTCGTCATAGATGTTGGCACGAACTTACCAGGTATTGACCCGTTAACTGCAAGACAGACAACACCAATCGTCATCAGCAATTTATCAGCCATTGGGTCAATGATCGTGCCGACAACCGTTTGCAGGTTATATCGCCGTGCGATATACCCGTCAATGAGGTCTGTGATGCCTGCATAGGCAAAGAGAGCCAGGGCTGTCGCATGATAGTCGTACACGAGGAAGTAGCCGACTAGCGGGGCAGCAACCAGCCGAGAGAATGTGAGAATGTTAGGGACGGTGTAGATGTTTTCATGGGTGGTAGGCAGTGGGATCCGCGAGAGAATGGGTGATTTCTTCGCGGGAGATCTAAACTGGTCAGTACCAGTGACTAGAGCCCGAGCAGATAGGGGAACGAACTCTTGCGGTTTGTCCGCGTCTGTCGACTTCTTTGCGGAGCCTCTTTGCGGGGTGAACTTCGGCCATTGTTGGAAGTCTTTGGTTGCGATAACGCCAGGTCTTTTCTGTGAGCGCGTGGCTAGGGTGAATATAGACGCTCGACATAACCCCGAGCTCGGCCTCCGAATATGCGCCTGCCACCTGGATGCGATGCTTTGCCCAATTTGACTGGAGACTGGCAGCCGCGAGCACAGTCTCGATGCGCGAAGCACCATTGGACAGATGGGCACTACCATACTGCCAAGTAGCAGTATCTGCGGTTTGCTGGCGGGCGATGCTGGCAAGTGCTATTGTCTCCAACGAATGATTTCCCTGACCTGGCTCATCCAGGTACAGGGGCGCTATGAACAGTAAGGCAATTTCATGTAGCTCAACCCGAGGTATACCTGCTTACAATTACCGAGATCCTGAGTGGAACTGGGAGTTGAAGCTATAGCAAACAGCTCACGTGGACAAGAAATTGACGTAACAGGGGACGCTGGAGCAGCCGGTATCTAGTGAACCGCAAGTAGGATCTAGAATGGAAGCGAACAAGCAAAAAGTGAATGAATGACGACTTTGTTTTGAGAAAATGGCAAATATTACAACTGTATAGCAGAAAAAACAAATTTATACAAAATGCGAAGCTGCTGGACAGGAAGCTTGACGCTCGGCATCGGACCGGGCTTTAGTTGATCCGGTCATGTGACATTATCCATCTCCTCACGGCGGCGACGCCTCAACAACAAGCATCCCAAGTATCCTTGGTCATCTAACTGCTGTTGGTCGCGGCTGTTATCAGCTGCTTGGATCTATCTGTGTGACTTGCTATTGCTGCAGGGATCCCCTCGTCAAGGCGCATATGCGCATGTGTCTACGCAACCAACTGTAGCTTTATATATTTCCACCACTATCGAGGTGCTTTCGATGGAATGTCGACCTTGATCGACTAGCTACCATTGAAGAACCGAAAGGCATATATCCAGCAGACCAAGTGAAAGATGTACTTACCCGCTCTACCTGCCAACAGTGCCACGGCCGCCTACAGGTGGTCTTCTCATCTGACGGTACGGCTGCTCACCTGACAAGCTCCAGCATGTCTCAAGTGTTGCCAGAAGAACAGTGACATAACACAATGCACTCAACTGCCTCTACTCCAGATCCCTGACATTACTCCTTCATCCCACCAACTAACACTCCATCCATGGACCTTCCACAGCACCAGTACTACCGCAGCCATAATTACAACCATGGTGTTGAACCATATCACAGCCCCGATTTTGACCTCCACAGAGGCACCACAACCAACCCCAGCCCAGAAAGACAAAGGTAAAGCAAACGACACAGTGTCTTCAGAGCCAGATCCAAACATCCCAGATCACCGCCTCAACATCAACAGACCATGTATCTACGAACGTCAACTTCCAAACAGCGCCTACATAACAGCACACGTTCAGCGCCTCCAACATGGCCACTACTCTACAGCAGCCGTCTCAGACCGCGACATCGACCATGTCGACTTCCTGGCCATCAACTTCGTCTTTCATTCCCCAGACACAATCAATCACCGGTTTAAGGCGGCCACCATCCGCGCGTCTCTGCACTACCCGACTCCTAGGTACAGCCATATCAAGCACGAAAGAGCGGGTAGTAGCTCCAGTTCGAGCTCTAAATCCCACAGAGCGCCTCGTTCCCATCCGCACTTCCTCATGCACGCACCACACTTCCTCCACGGCGTCGTGTCGCCCGAAACTCTCCAGTGGAACTATTCTCTCGCTGGCTCCCTGGGTATAGCCCAGCTGCCCCTCATAGCATCACTCTCGCCAACCGCAGCCCTCAATGGCCGATTCAACCGGTACGAGATGCTCCGCGTTCAAGGTTCCGTACGGAGCTTCAACGGCGCCCCAGCGAGCCAAATCGTCTGGACGCTCGAGGAGAACAGTCTGCAGCGCTCGGGGCTGCCTCGGGAATTTACCTTTGCGATGCTAGTTGCGCGGACTGTACCGCTGCATGAACGGAGGATTGAGTTGAATGTTGAGATCGAACCCGTCCTTCAGAGTTGGTTTACCTTTGGGGCTTATCCGGGGTGGTGGTTGAAGTTGTTTAAGAAGTATCGGGTTGCTAGGAAGAAGGGGGTGGATTTTCGGGGAAGCGTCGGGCAGAGGTTTGAGACGGCTGTTTCGATTGCAAGAAACGGAGATGGGTACTCAAGGGGGAGAGAGAGGGAGAGAAAGGGGTTTAATTTCGCGATGTTGGTAAATGGATTTGATGAGTATGTGTCGATGCCGGGGAAGAAGGTTGTGGTAAGCAGGATCCATTCGCATCATCACCAATTGTTCCCTCTAGACCCGAAGAGATCAAATTGTCTCGGTGATGTTACTGACCGGCGAAACAGACAGCAACCGGAACCAAACTCCACGACCAAAACGATATACAGCTGCCTCCACCAACACCATTCCCCCTTCCGGATCCAGCCCCGGCCCCTGCTCCAGCTCCAACCCCAGCAATGCCATACCCTTATCCGTACCCTTACCCAAAGGCCCAAGGACAAGAGCGAGGCCAAGCTCACCCCCAAGCTCAAGCTCAGCCTCAAAGTCAAGCTCACGACGGGATTCCAGAAGGATCATGGCCGCGACACCTCGGCTCAAGCGCGCGAGCACGAGCCCGCGGCGTGATTGAACGTCAATACCACCCTACGAACGCAAACGCAAACGCAAACGCGCATCCAGATTTTGACTTGAATGTTCCCATGCGTATGAGTAGTCGGGAGCAGAACGAGAGCCATGGCTATAGGAGTCCTCGACATACTAGGTCTCGATCACGGCGTGAAGCGTATCGAGAGAGGCCTCGTTGAGACAGAGACAGAGACAGAGACATAGGCGAACTGTTCCAGGTACCATAGCTTTGCTTCTACCTCACCAGATTCACTCCACATTTCGCATTCTGTCTCATTAAGTCTTGTCTTGTCTCAATTATACCCCGACACCGCGGCAATGGCGTAAGTCAGGGTGTTTATTTGTTGACTACGTGCATCCCTCTCCTTCTCCCCCTCCCCTTTTTTTTTTTTTTTTTTTTTTTTTTTTTTTTTTTTTTTTTTTTTTTTTTTTTTTTTTTTTTTTTTTTTTTTGTACTGAGGATGCTTACCATATGATGATACCCAATACCACCTATGCGTACATACTAGTACTATATTATGCCAAACACAGGACAGCAAACAGTCAAAAGATGGCCGAGTATATACATATACATAACACTACGAAGCTCTTTACAACGTACTACGTAGTATCCTCACCCTCCCACCCGTCCACTGCATACATGCATCATGATCAATCAGGGCAGTTCAACCGCATGCATGCATTATCAACGCATCCATATCGATTTAGACAAGGAGCCATGATTTGAAATATCATTATCACCAGCCACTCCGTCCAGACTCATCATGTTGACGCCCCGCCCCCACCCCGCCGCCGCCTGGGGTCAATGCATGACCGGGATTTGATATCAGCCCCCTTCTTTCCTACGAATAATCTATATAACTCCCCTTGCATAACGCATACACGATACCAAGAGGCTACTAGTACTAGCAGCCCACGTAATCAATTTCACAAGCCGGCCTCAATCAAGGCATACATACATCGACGCCTACCTCTAGCGTAAAAAGAAACCAAACCATACCGAATTAAACCGAAAGGCAGGAGGTGCGAGCCTCCGGGCTGGTCGTACTGTGTATACATAAGGTATGCATTTATTTATGCTGATGTCAGGAATGCATGGCTCACGCCTAGGCACCCGCGTGTAAATTGGATGTTGAGGACCCTAATCATGCGGAGTCGTTTGCTTTACGTCGGTCAGTATTAGTATACCAATGCCACTTCTCCTTCCCACTACCACTAGAAAAATGGATGTCAGATACCATCTACCTATCCATTATACGGGGACGGGACATAACTTTAGTAGTGCTATACTCCGTAATAGGTAGATGACAGTATGACCCATCACATCATCAGGATCGAACTTATTTACATCCATAATCCATATCGACTTTCCTTGCAGAGTCCTAGTCTGCAACCTGAAGACAGAGGCCAACTTAAATCTGAAGTGGTATTGAGCTCGAGTCAGTTGGGCTGGGACGTACCCACTATACCTTTGGCAAACTCAACCCGACCTCGACTACTTTTACCAAGTAGGCAAGTAAACACTTGAAAATTATTCTCAGTGCGGAGTGATTGCTGATGTGGGGTAGGTTATGAATCTTTGCCCCTTGCGTTGAGACTTGAGAGGCGGGCTGTTAGTAATTGATGTGAAATTAAAAGTCAGAGGTTAGAAGAACAGATTTCAGGAATCAGGGTCAGATAGATCTTACTTGCATTAGGATTAGGTTGGGTGGACTGACTGGCTTGAGTTGAGGTGGGTGTGCTCGACTCAGATGAACTCTATGGAAAAACTCTTCTAGCCTTCAGGCCTGTTATCTACTATGGACTATGGTACTAGTACCAGCCACAGGAAGTTAATTGTAGAGCCTAGCAATGTGATTGATTCTGATAGGAAGCTAGCCATAATTCAATTTGAATCTCAAACATAACCATAGTCTGAGGGTGTAGCAATTCCGTAGCCATACACACCAGGATTATGCGTTCGCATAACAGATAGCAGAGAGGGATGGGTATGACTGGGTACGCAAACGAAAGCAAGAACAGAAAAGAAAGCATGTGATCTGGGTGCTGCTGAAGAGAACGAAGCACAGAATCAGAATACCGCCCAACCGTGCCGACCCATTGCTCGTAAACGCATTAAAGCAAGCCGCAGGAAGAACGGAGAGAAAGAAGCCAAATCCAACAGATGCCCGGTAACCCCTCCCTATGACATGACAGGACACAGAGTAAGAAAATTTTAGGAAAAAGGCTCAGAATCAGCATTGTCGTATCATCGTAGAGGAACAGAATTAAACAGCCACCGTCATCTTATCTCTAAGAGCTTTGCATCATCCGGGTAGTAATCAGTCGTAGCGAATATGCAGAGTCTATGCCCAAACTGCCGCCCTTGAAAAAGACAATAGGGGAATCACGGGAATCGGTAACATCAAACGAAAGAGGCGAACATCGAAAAGAGAATAACCGGAAACCGGGAATATGCAAATTAAGTGTAATTATATCTGCGGCTGAGCAGGAGCCGCCGCCGCCCATGTCGTGGCTGGGTAATTGGCGTGAGTCGCAGGCATTGGAGCACTCATGTGGTACTGAAACTGATGCCGCTCACTGCCGGGATAAAACTGCGTTGGCATAGGATGCGACTCCCTCCGGGGCACGCTTGCGTCGAAGCTTATTCCACGGTGTTCCAGAGGCGAATGAGCCGCCCCGTCTAGCTGACCGGCCAGACTGAAACTTGATTGTCGTGAGAAATTTGCTGGTGTTGACGGGTCCATTGGAGAGGTTACGTCGGTTGCAGCACTTCGCGAGGAGATCGAGGAATTCCGATATACGGATTGGCTCTGATCTGACTGCGACCGCGCGTGCTCATTCATGGTTGCCGGCAAGGGCGGGATACTTGACTGGATCGAGGAAGAGAGGGCTCCGTGGCCAACTGGGTCAAAGCCTCCGTAAGAGGGCTGCCGTAATTGGGTGTAGTCTTCCGGTCTTTGCGGCTGAGGCATATGCGGGGGCAACGTGGGATTGGGCAGGTAGGTTTGCTGAGTAGGACTTGGACCGCCGAGCGAGAAACTGCTGACTGGGGCAACCTGCGATGGATGCGTTACCGCTGCGTAGTGCTGTGGGTGCATATAGAAATCCGGATGGGGGGCCTGCACTGAGTAGGCTGCTGGCGTCGCAACCATTTGACCGCGATACCCAACGAAACCGTAGTGGGGATCATTTGGATTCTCGATTCCAATGGTTTCGAGCTCGTCAATCGGGGCTCGGAAGTTTTGCTTCTGCGTCAGCTCTGGGCGCGGCCGGATGTTTCTGAGATAATCAACTGCTGATGGCGGCGCCAGCTGAGACTGCATCACGTCCTCCACGCTGTAGTACGATACCAGGTGATGAGTCACGCCCGAGACGGTCACGCTCATCGTCTTCTTCACCAAGCCCAGTTCTTTGAAACCGTATGAATCCACCAGCGAGCCAACCAGTGCTCTCTCAACGTCCGACTGCGGAGGCCTATCTGATCCGTAACCACCAGGAACAGCTGTCGGTGTCGGGGAGTAGCTGCCGCCGTTGCTGTCCTGTCGCGCATACGGTTCCCCAGGCCTCCCTGTCGGAAGAGGACGTCGAGGATTCTTCTTCATCGCCCTCTTCTTCTCACCTGGAGGGAACGGCTTCTCCAGTTCGCGGTAGACCAGGAAATTGCCCAGGATGCGACTGGGGCTCCACGTCACGCCGTCTGTCCATCGCTTGATCCCCGATGAATTCTCCTCGTAGATGAACACGCTTCCGCTGCGAACCAGGTGGCTGCGCTCCCGATCGTGAGGCCGGCGAGGCACATGGTGCAGCACTCCCGTTAAGCACGCCTCAAACAGAATCAGAGCATCGGCGGTTGTCGCGACGTACCCTGTGTAGGTCGGCTCCAACACCGTTGACGTGCCATTGACCATCGTTCCTGAGTATTATTATGATTTCCCTGATTTTGTTTGGCGAGCTCGTATTCTGCAACTTGACTTTGGAGGTTCGAACCTAGTTCAAAGGCGCAGAAGTAAATCGATTGAGTTAAACCCCACACGAGAGATCAGAGTTCAAAGCTTCAAGATCGTGGCTGGTCCACAAGAAAGGGTAAAAGAGAAAGAAGTATCAGGGCTGACACTAGGGCAAGAGCGAATGTGATGTCGCTGCCGCGGTGGACGTCGTCAAGTCGGGAGATGGGACCTTGGAGCTCAAAACAGCTGCGCTCAGTTGACAGAGGATAATGGATAGCGAGAGATCGAAGGACGCAAGGAAAAGGATAAGGAGGGAGAAATAAAGCTGGCGGCGGGGGGAAGAAAGGCAGGTCGCGAAGGCAAAATAATAAGAAGCTACCAGACTTAGTCGCGGAAGAGAAGATTGGGGGGGGGGGGGGGGTGGTCAGGGAGCGAGAGGAGGGGATTAACCTCCGGAGACTCTTGGGAAAGTAGCGAGAATGACAGGTCCAGGAAGTCGTCAGGTTCAGGCAGCGTACCATAGAAAAGGGAAAGGGAGGATGAGGAGCTTTCCCCTCCAGACACAAGCACACTGCGACTACTGAACCACGTCCCAGAGTTGCGAGACCCAGATCGACAGCAAGCACGGACGCCGCGCCTCTAACCAAAGCGAATCGAGCGATCAATCTGGCCCCGGTTCGATGGCTGATGGAGCTTCTGGCCTGCCGGTTCCACGGTCTGCGACGCCTCCCTGGCGCGGGAATTCCCTGCCCTTCTGCTGTCAAGAGAAGTTAATTCTCCTGAACTCAAAGTGATTATTGAGCAGGAAGTAAGAATGGTGCGGCGACTGGCCCGGAAAAGAGAGGGTTGCGATGGCCAGAGTTCAGAGACAGGCTGGACGATGACGATGTTTCGGAAAGCATACGAGACAGCAGTAGTGGCGGAAGGACGGAAGACAGTTAAAACATGGTGGTGAAGTACTGGACAAGGCAGGAGGGAGCGAGCTGGTCAGGTCAAGTACTGTCCAGGTAGTCTGTCTTAGTCTTATACGATCGAGATGGGCCTTAGCCTGCATGTCCCCAGCATTAGGGAAACCATTTATTCTTTTCTTTTTTTGTCTCTACGAAGAATGGGTCGATGAAATAAATCGTGCTGAAACAAAATGAAATAATAATAATTATGATAATATTGGATAATGGATAATATGACTGGCGAGCAATAATTGTGGTGATGATGAATGGCAGAGCAGCGGCGAGCTAGACCGGAAGCGAGCTAGTGTGGGTAGAAGTGGGAGAGCAGAGGACATCCGAGGACGCGGACCAGGACGGGTACGGGGACTGCGACTGGGACTGCTGAGAACGAGATGAGATGGAAGAGATGAGATGCGATGCTCAGAGGAAGAGATGGCCGGAAGGGCGGCGGGGCGACCCAGACAACAGCGGCCAGTGAGTTGAGCCAGCCCGCGCCGCCAGCCTGCAACTAGCGATCCCAAGGAGCAGGAGCACCGACAGGCGGTGGATCGCCAGAAGAGACCAGAGAGACTGAGAGACCATCTCCTGTCTCCAGAGCTCAGCTCAGATTTGCAGCCAGCATCTGCCATCTCCTGAATTCCGGAGCTGGGTTCTGCCAATTCAATGACAATTGATGCGCAATCGACGATGGAGTAGCTGTTGTTCCTGGCCTGTATAGTCTGTCCTCGTATACTATAGTCTGTACTCGTACACATTGCAAGGGCGAGATAAACAGTTCAAACTACTATGAAACTAGCAAATAAGCCGACACCGCTGGGCTGGGAAGGTCAATGAAGACTACGGCAGTCTAATTCACGGTTGGCAAGCAAGTTAGGGACAGAGCTTGCCCTGCTTGCGAAGGACCAAGGTGCTACTGCTAATAGTGCTGGCAGCTTCTCCCAGACGGCGGGAAACAAAGCAGGTACCCCGTTTTGTGCCGGGGTTTTGGCAACTGAGCTCGCTCGCCTTCAATTAATTTGATTATCTTCTGCTCGGGATCTGCTCGCCGACCGTCGTCAGATAGATTGCATATAATTCCAGGGCCCTGGCCGAGGGACTCGAGATCCGAGCGACGAGAAGAGTAATAGTCGTGGCGGTCATCGTCCCCGGGCGTACCATGGATAGTCGGTTGCCAGCCCAGTGGTGGAGCTGGTTGACTGCCCGCGCCGACTCTGGTTGGGAAGAGGGGGTGGGCGGGTCCTTGCACCTTACAGATGAACATCAATCTGCTGTACATCACAGTACGCCCGCGGAGTAGTAACCATGGCTGACTACCACAACACCTTCAAGCCTCCCATCTTTCCCAAGTTCCAGATCTTACTCAGTATATCGTCGGAGATACATCGGTGATCCTAGTACTTCAACTTTTATGCTTTTTACTCAGTCGGCATTCAAATGCCGGAAATGTTTTCCCTCGCTTTATTATTCCCTGTTGCCTGTTTTGTGCAATCGAGGTATGAATTCCACCTGCCGGCTTCGAGTTGAGGCAAGAGTGGGTTGGCGACTGCCAACTGCCAATGAAGCCCGCGTCCCTGGCGGAGTTAAGATGATGTGCGCTGGTCCTCGACTCTGCTGGGCCGCGCTAGCTCATCTAGTGCGCTTAGGGGCGGAGGAGTCTGGGTAGGCTACGTGCGCTAGCAGCCAGTGCGCGCTAGTCTGCAACAACGACCCTATCCCCGGTCGTCTGAACATTGCCTCATTCCAGTCACGGCCCCATCCTCTTCTTCTCAACGTTATCGCCTGCAGAAGGGATCCGGTTCCTGTGCCGATAGGAGAGCCCGCTGTGCTATGGTGAAAGACCGTGAGGTCCTGGCCAGTAGCCACCCGTGGTAGGCGCCGTGATATATGCTTTGTTCCTGTCGTCCAGACGCACCATGATATCAACGTCCCGTAGCACCCATCCCATTTGCCTTGTGATGGCAATTCTTCATCGGGTAGTCAAGGCATCCAGATCTCGGCAAAGGGTTGGGCTGCGAAACTGCAAGCCTGCGCAGTGCGGGTTCTGGAGTCTGGACGTCATTGCGTCTCACTGGCGATCTGGAGAAACTAGAAATTCTTTCGCATCCTCAAGTCCCCCACATCAAATAGAATTCCAAAGCGGCTTGCCCAACATCAACGCTGGCACGACATCATTTCGTGGCGCCCCAGTTTGGCAAAAGCGGTCCGAGCTCTGTGGAAGGGTGTGAAATTCCTCGTAAAGTCGGTAATGATATCGTGCTGCCGCTTTGCTCTGTTGCGTAGATTGGTAGCATGCAAAATAACGATTTTCGTGCGTGAGCAGATCTCATGATTGTGGCTGTTTTAGTCGTCTTCGTCAGCTTCCAGAAAACTGGCAGAGGATGACACCGCAACTGCGACGAGAGCTCGCGACCAACTGCCCAGCCAACCCAGAGTCTTAGAGAGAGTCTTAGGAAGCGAACCGTGCGCACTGCCAGGACAAGCCTACAATCCTCTATCGAGTCCGATCGTCTTCAACGCTTCGTGTTTCGCTTTCATTTATTTTTCGGGAGGCTGGTATGTTTCTGACGATCAGCGCCGCTTACCTATCCAGGTAGGCGCAGCTTCATTATTGGTAGGTCCATAACTGTTGGGCCTCATGCTGAGTCCTCGGACGAACTCGGGTCCGACAAAAGGCAGAGTGCAGACGAGAAGTTGCGATTAATTAGAAACCCAGAGACTTGGGATCCTTGAGGTCCGTCTGCCGATCGCCTGTTCCTACCGAGTCCACGTTGCTCAGGGCAATTTGAAGTGCGATTTGAGCAGATAGGAGATTTGATCTCTCCTACCCTGCCATTAACATCTCACAAAAACAATAATATTATATTGTATTTAACTTCTATCGGGTTCCACACAAATAGTGGCAGCCAGGGGTCTCAAGATTAGAGTTGCGTGGGCTGCGAATCCTCGGTACGTCAGGGTTCAGGGCCCGTTTTTTGAGTTTATATCGGGCCTTCACAAAACCTTTGCGGGAGATCCCCCGTAGATCCAGAAGTTGTTTAATGGGCCTTATCAATGGTGACATGTCTCGAAGGGCCGTCTAAGCACACTGAGGATCAACAGCGTCTCCGAAACCAAGGGACACCAGGTACGCAATCGGTCCGGAAGTTCCGAGCGTCAAGTACAGCAGAGAGAGGGGACGAACAAGGATGGGTGATTAGTGAGTCCCGACAATGCGGATGAACTGGAGACGATCACGGCTGGCGCGTGCTTGTCAAAACTAAAACCAGTTTTATAGAAGTTGGAGAACACCTTTGTCTGGGGAAATGGACCCCATCGTTCGGTTGCGTCAGCTGGGCGCTTAATTTGCTTGAATCTGTTAGGCTTGGATCGTTTGATGATTGCATTAGTACTCCGTAGTAGCGCCTTCCGTGCGAACCTGGCTAAGCTGCATGGCATTAGCAAGAGTTTACTCGCCGCTTGAAGACAGGATAAAGACGATCGGCGTCCCTACAAAGTCTTTGAGGCGTGCCTTCCGATGTGATTGCATGCAAATGCGCGTACCCTGTTGCTAAAGTGAGCGGAAGCGGAATCCACTGGAGAGCGCAATGCTTTTATTTTGATCTCTCAATATCCGAGCAAATTGTGATACAGCTCTTGGGAAGCAAATGCGTAACTGGCGTGCCCCCCTGGCGCACACACACAAAGGTCGTGTGGCCTACGGAAGAATTCATACCCAGAAAGGCGATGAGAATGGTCAGCCGGCCGCCGGCGCTCTGCAGCTAAGGAAGAAATCTGCTTGATTACCAAGGAAAACAAACGGGCAGGTAGCCACCTGCATTTGTTCGTCATCGTCAATGATTACCATTGGACTTCATGTTGATGGCATCGTATCCGAAGGCGAAAAGTACGTAGACGAAAGAGGAGCATGATCCGACCTTGTCCGGCTCGAGACTCGAGTACATCGGCAACGCCACAAATGGTGAACCATCCGCCTGGGCCAGAGAATCCGCGGGTGGAATTTCAAATTCTCGATTTCCACCACGTTCATTCGTCGACCTCTTCTGGACATCTCCTTGGCTGGACAAAGCCTGCTGCGCCAGGTGATTGGTTCCCTTTTTAGAAAGCACCGGCAGACGTGGCGCGGATTATGATTGGGAAACTGATCTTGCCGGCATACAGAATACGAACTCCGTATACAAAAAAGGCCCAGAATTCGCAGGACCGTAGCCTCGAGCGCAGTTCATGCCTTCCAGGTGGAACAACTCCTTCGACGAAACGAAAGGAAGAGTAGTGACATCTGTCCTTGACGTCTAGTCGACGCTAGAGCAGAAATCCGCAGTAGGTGGGCAGAATTGAACGAAAATGAGCTAAGCTGATGGAGCAGGTGATTATATCACGCCAACGGATAAGACCAAGAGGGCCAGACCAGATCGATGGAGACGACGGAGATCGTATGGGACAACATGACACGAGTTCACGCGGGCTTGGGAGTCGATCCATAGCAGTGCAAAATTGAGACACGGGGGTGGGCAGAAAAAGGAAAGCCGCGACTGGAGTGGACTGAAACTGGAGGAGGGCTGAGACGAGAGAGCTGCAGAGTGATGACTGATGGCTTCATGCAGGGCACAGGTTTGTTGCGTCTCGCACTGCAGGCGGCTGGTTAGGGAAGGCAGCCAGACGGTCAACCAAGCTCGGAAGGGACGACTCACGGTGCAGGGCTGCTCGGCAGGAAGGCTTGGGAGTCTGCGAGGTGATTCCAAAGCACCGACCAGGGTGCCAGGTGGTTTCTGGAGCAGACCCTGCTGATTGGACGGCTGAAGGGAATTTCTCAGTCGAAGTGCAGCTTGAAAATGTGGCGACTTGGCGAAGCGGCGCTGCAGTTCGTGATAGGTTTCCAACAACGCGAGCCTGCATGCGCTAGATCAAGGTCGTTTGCATCGCACTCCGCTCGCCGGGTTTCTTGATGCTGCTCCAGATTCAAGGCCTGGCCGCAGTCGATGTGCGATTGTTCTGCAGCTTCGCGGTGCTGCTGTCTGCTGAAGGCTGAACTGCTGAAAGGAACGGCGGAGTTAAGATAAGACAAGACTCAAGAGTCCAGGATAGACTACCTACGGAGTGAACAAGCAGTTCGGTCATCCACTCCGGTTTCGCAGTCTTATCCCCTTCCGGTCATCGGTCGGGAAAACACTATCTTAGTATTTCCTTAACACTAACAGACTCCATCCGAGTCCACTCTGCTAGATCCATGCGGGGGACTACAGACTACGACACACTACAACTGCTGCTAGTCTTTAGTTCTGAGCACGGATCGCTGCCACTATCCAGAACGGCATCTGACCTTGCGATTATCGACTTCCACCCGCCAGACAATCGCTCTGTCTCGCCGGACGAACTCCTCCAGCAAGGCAACCAACCCGAGCGCTTCCCACACCAGCTGTCATCTACGAAGTACGAACATGACACCTCTCTTTGCCTTTTTCCACTGTTCAGGTTCCCCGTGATCCTGAGCTCCCGCACCCGTTGTGACACCGTTGGCAATGCCTTTTGCCAGCCTTTTCATGTGAACGGCACCAATCCTGCAGGCATTGTGGCGCCCGGAGTCATCTCCGGTGCAGCAATGCCTGCAACTGTGGGACTTTGGCAATAATACTCCGTCCCCGGCCCAGACAAGGACAGGTTAAACTACTGCCGTCGATAAGATTGCGAGATCTGCTGCCAAAGTCAATTAGATTAACCTCGACTTTGCAGGAAACAAAATCCAAGCCCTGAGTCCCAACAATCAGGATGTTATCCCGCCATGTGGTCGACTAAACCGCTAAGATGCTTGGCTGAACGGAACCCCCCCAGACGCAGGATTCAAGGGTCTCAGGATATAAATCAGCAATAAGCAGCTCTTGCCATGCTATTCCACTTTTGTGCTCTCAAAGGCACATCCCAATATCGCCGACTGCTTATCCCCAACATACGGTTACCCAGAGCGGTGGAAATCTGAAACCTGCCAATGAGACTATGCCTCTATCAAAGATGGTCGAGTAAGAGGCTTGTGCTCATGTGATAAGACTCGCTGATCGTGGCCACTGTACTCCCTCAACGCATTTCCTTGCACGACCGTCAATATGCCTGTTTTATCGATTCTATACGTCAGGCCTGTTCGCCGGTTGCGAGACTCGAGATGTCTCGTTGGTGGCTTAATGCCCTAGCTTGAAACCAGATTTTCTCCAGCTTCAGCCGGACACCGTACGAGGCGGGAACCGACTCAGAGTCCAGGCCCATGATGATTATCTTGAATTCCAACAGCCAGCGAGGCAGAAATGGACAGACCGGGATTCGGCCTATTCACTACACCAACGCACCGAGCACTCAGCCACTGACGTCGTTAGGGCACCTGAACGTTTCGCAACGCAATGGTCCCTACATGCATAGGGCTCTAGCGTACACAACTCAAGACAACCTTATTGCCCAATCCCAAGTGCGTGCCAGGTGACCGCGCCGCCTCAACCAGACAACTCCGTACTTTCGCCTCCTCCACCCCCGGTCATGTTGGTTGGAAGGTCGCAGAAGGCATCATTATATCCCCGGCGCAGCGGGTCCTTGAACACAATCCACGAGTTATGACGTAGAGTCGGACAGTAATTTCCCCCGCGCGCCCAATGAAAGATCCCGGCGGTGCACTTCCGCGGGCGCGGCCGTGGTGATGGGCACTTTGTACCACGCGTCGCATCAGGTTTGCTGCGGGTCAGGGGAAGAAGGGGACCGGAGGTTGGTTAGGCTTGGTGATGGGGTTGAGGTAGGTGATGGAGAAGGCGGAATCTAGTTGGGTGATGTAAACGTGCACCGGATGGCAGATGTTCCTGCTGGTCTTGTGCGAGGTATAGTCAAGGTAGATTGGATGTATCTCGTTCCAGAATCGAGACGCAGACTTGGTACTTTCCTAGTGGTCGGAGAGGGGTCTAGATCTGGTACCTTAGATCTAGATGGATGGGTGTGTACTCGGTGGTGGTGGGTTGCTATGCGGGTGATATTTTGAGATGCCTAAGGTCTGATACGTAGAGCTTCGCAAATGCCGGGTCGGATCTAAACAAAGCGGACTATGGTAACGGTTATCAATCATCCAATCATTCAAGCAGATGGAGTAGGCAAGGTAAAGCAACGTTCTCCAATAATGTAGCGTACATGAGAACCCAACGATAAGTAGATGTATTTATCATATCCAATATCTAATCCAACAGAAGACATGACTAGATTGTATCATACAGAAATGAAATAAAACTCCACAGTCCCGCCTGCGCCATGTCGCTTCCGCTGCTATATCCAAGATTTAGTTAATGTAATGCATATCATACAATATCGTACACTCCATTCCATGAAGTCAGTAGACGTGCCTATTCGAGGAAAACAAAGCTTGAATCAGGCCTCCAAATCATCAGGCGCCCTTTCCAACTCCGCATCCACACTCGCAAGAACCCCCTCCCCAGCCTCCCTACTCAACCCCCCCGTCTTCCTCAAATGAAGAAGAAGCAGTAAAGCGCCCGCGGGAGTAACGCCCTCAATGCGCCTCGCCATACCGATACTCGTTGGCCGCACGCGCTCAAGAGCCTGGCGCTCCTCGGTACTGATGCCCCGGATCGCGCCGTAGTCCAGGTCCGGCGGGAGGAGGAGCTTCTCGTCTTGTTGAAATTTGAGGGCGGCCTTTTCCTGACGCGTTACGTAGGGGGCGTAGCTTGCTTCGACGGTGACGCGGGAGCGGATGTCAGCGGGGACGGAGGAAAATGAGATTGGGGAGTCAATGTGCGGAAGGACGTCGTCAAGCGTGATGAAGTTGTGACCGAGGAGGTCAAGCGCCGAGCGGACGAGGGAGTCCTGGCGGACAGCGAGGCCCTTGCGGCTCCAGGCTGTGCCGGACATTTTGGTAGCCGATAGAAGAGTTTGGAGCTGTTTGATCTGCGTCTCTGTGTCGCTGAAGGCGCGCCAGCGCTTATCCTTTACGATGCCTGCTTTGTGCGCGAGGCGGGTGAGGCGGAGGTCGGCGTTGTCGGAGCGAGCCGTTAGGCGGAACTCGCTGCGTGTTGTGAACATGCGGTAGGGCTCCGAGACGCCCTTGGTGATGAGGTCGTCGATCATGATGCCGATGTAGCCGTCCGAGCGGGTGAGGGTGAGCGGTTTGCAGCCTTGTGCGGTGAGACCGGCGTTGGCGCCGGCGATTATACCCTGGCCGGCGGCTTCTTCGTAGCCTGTTGTTCCATTGATTTGGCCGGCGAGGAAGAGGCCGCTGATAAGTTTTGTTTCGAGCGTGGGCCACAGATTGCGCGGGTCGATGTAGTCGTATTCCACGCCGTAGCCTGGTTGGAGCATGTGGACGTTTTCAAGACCACGGACCGTCTTCAACAATTCGAACTGGGCATCCTCGGGAATAGTCATTGATATTCCGTTCGGGTAGATGACCTCGTTCGGCGCGAAGCCTTCCGGCTCTAACCAGATCAAGTGCCGCGTCTTCTCTTTGAAGCGGATGACCTTGGACTCTAGGGACGGGCAATATCTTGGTCCTTTCACGGTCTCCCGAATGTGCACGGATTTATCCAAGTTGGCGCGAACGATATCATGAGATGCTTCGTTGGTGTGTGTCATCCAGCAGTGAAGCTGGGCCTCATCGTCCACCTGAACCCGGTCGTCGAGATATGAAAATGGCAGCGGCGGCGAGTCGCCCTTTTGCACTTCCAGCGCCGAAAAGTCAATCGTCTTCGCATCCAATCGAGGAGGCGTTCCAGTCTTCAACCGACCCAGCTGGAACCCGGCCTCGTGGAGCGACTTGCTCAACCCAAATGTTGCAGCCTCCCCAATCCGCCCAGACGGGAACACCTTGAGTCCAATATGTATCTCTCCTCCCAAAAACGTCCCCGTCGTAATCACCACTCGACTCGTCGGAATCACCTCGCCTGATTCTAGTCGTACCCCAACGATCTTGCCAGCCGGCGCAGCAGGGCCTGTCCCGACATCCTCCTTGGAAATCACAATGTCGGCAACCTTGCCCTCCACAATGCTCAGTCCCTCTGTCGCCTGTAGTTCCTCGCGCATGTAGTTTTTGTATAAATCTCGATCGATCTGCGCGCGAGGACCCCATACAGCCGGACCCTTCGACCGGTTGAGAACCTTGAACATAATTCCCGCCTTGTCAATGATTCGACCCGCAACCCCGTCCATGGCATCCACCTCCCGAATAATGGTGCCTTTTCCAATTCCTCCAAAACTCGGATTACACGAGCACACTCCGATGTTCGAAAGAGAAGGTGTGATTAGTGCCGTCCGGGCACCTGAGCGAGCAGCAGCAGCACATGCCTCAGAGCCTGCATGACCGCCACCAATGACGACGACATCGTAGGGTCTATTAGAGAAAAGTCAGCAAACTGTTGATAGATCGAAGATCCGAACAATAGCACATACTGCGTAGAGTCAGAAACCGTAGCCAAACCACGGAATCCGCCCATTGTCCGAGGTCGAGCACTAACCCCCCATCGGAACAGCGCCCCTGAGCGTGCTCTGAAAGCCATAATGACACAAAATGCGGCGTTTCGGCGCGTTGCTGGACGGTAAATCTCCTGAGTTTATCGCCAAAAATTCATGCGCTTATCGGGAATCACGTGCATTTATGCTAAGGCGGTAAGATGCTTGTCCTGCTGACATAATCTTATAGATATGCACAACCTTATGGTTCAGGCACATCTTAGAGTTCAGCTACATCCAGCTCGTCACTTCAATTCCAAATAGTTGAACCGATTATCAACAGTATATTGTATTCACTTCACTTCTTAGCCCCGATACCCAAGTAACCACAATTTCATCCACAAGCTGAGTGAAGAATCCCCACCTCAGCCTCAGGCTAGTGGTACCACTGTACCTAACAGTCGACGCCATCGCCGACCAATTGCGGGGCGGCTTTTTCTCACCCCGCCGGCGGTCCATCAACCCGACGGTTTTAAAGCTGATGCCATCCTGCGATTTCCGCTCGACAACCAAATCAATATTTTCCATCCAACACACTTCAATCACAGTCAAAATGAAGGCCTACTGGTACGACAACAAGGAGGTTCGTTCCCCAACGTCGCAAAATCTCCTCATCCACCCCTCGACGCTAACAATGCATGTAATATCTATAGGGCGACCAACGCGAACCCCACGACTCTGGCCGTCCCGTCTCGGAAGACTACCTTGCCTCACTGGGTGTCATCTACCACCACCTTCCCGAGCTGTCGGATGTCGACGCGCTCGCCGCCAGGCGCGGCTACAAGAACCGCGATGAGATTGTCGTTGCGCCGGCTACGATGGGCAATGCGTACGAGTCTAAGGTGAAGATGTTCTTTGCTGAGCACCTTCACGAGGACGAGGAGATCCGGTATATCCGTGACGGAGAGGGGTATTTTGATGTGCGGGGGAAGGAAGATGAGTGGGTGCGGATTCGCCTCGTTAAGGATGATCTGATTATTCTTCCTGCGGGTATATATCATCGGTTTACGACGGATGATAAGAATGTAGGTCTTTTGTTGGCGCTTTTGGGATGGCGGTGCTAATTTGGTGTGGATAGTACATCAAGGCTATGCGACTGTTCCAGGAGGAGCCGAAGTGGACGCCTTTGAACCGGGGACCCGAGCTCGATGATAACCAGCACCGTAAGACGTATCTTGAGAACCTCAGTGCTTCTACGGTTGCTGCGGCTTAAAGGGCTATTCGTTTGAAATTTAAAATTCTGCTGTTGCCCGGTTTATCTGACTAAGGAGGCCCTCGCTTGATCGAATTGTACATAATGATATGGTAACGAATATGGTCTATGATTGTTTTTTTCCCGCCTAAAATAGATCGTATGTCCGTAACATATGGTACATATGGATTCGTAAAAACATCAAGAAGGGCCTGGAGGTTCAGGCATGGAGCCAGGCATATGGAAGTCATCTTCCAGGCCCCTGTCGCGCGTCAAGCTAGGGCTGCGATTACCGCCCGTCTCGACCTGGTAACTGCTCGTCCGAGAAATAGCATCGAACGGTATCGGCAGCCGCGGACCTGGCCCTCGGAATCTAAGCGCTTCCGGTTCATGGCCACCATCATCGGTCCGAAGGGGACCGGCCCCCAGGTCAACTGACATGGCTGACCGGGATGCCGTGTTAGAGCCGGTATCCGATTCGTCGCCTGTGCGTACACCTGTCCTGCCCATGCGCGGCCAGAGATCCGGTAGTCCCACCACTTGCACACGGGGTTCGACTACTCGTTCTTCGAACCAGGCGTGTACCCGCGCCTCAACCAACTGCGCGACCTTAGGCACGTCCTGGAGTCTGCTGCGGGAGCCAATCAATGATCGCACGGACAGGTCGAGACGGTAGTCGGGCAGGAATGAGAAGGCAATGTTGCTCTTCGGTGAAGATTTTGGCGGGATATCGCCGCCTTGTGCATCAGCTGATTGTGCTCTCATGGGGTTATTCTGTGTTTCTGGAGGCGATGGCATAGGAGTCGGGGTGTGAAGTGGTGGGGTAGATGCGGGGACAAGTGAGATGCAGAGTGTCCCTGAAAATCGAACGACAGATACTGACAGAGCAACAGGTAGAATTGCAGATCGAGGCTTAGGATAGTTGAGGACCAATGAGGTCTCAACGGCGATAGAAAGGTTATCGTCACTCATATCAACGTCCATCAAGGCCTGAAGCCTGCCACCGTCGGACATGGGGTCATCAACAGCGATTATGCGGCAATTGCTGAAAATAGGAAATTCCTCTCCAAGTGATATATCTGTGACTGTAATTTTATCAATAAATGATGGCAGTTTCTCTGGGTTATTCAACGCTGCCATCAACGAATGAAGAATGGAGGATGTTGGAGAGTCTTTCAAGAGGTATGCCGTCTGCCTATACTGCGCAATTGTCTGTGCGATGAGGACATTGAACCAGTCCAGAGACTCGGGCTGATGTGAGGAGTGGTGAATCCGGTTTCTGCTATTTCTCGCCAGCGGCCCAGGAGGGATCGCATTGTAGTATGTTTTCCGTAGGATTGATCGCGTATTGGTCGCGGATGAAGGGACTGGGCGCAGGACGTTCGACGTCGAGGGCTTCTCCCTTAATGATTTCGGTGGCGCGTCTTGTGAGTAGATCGAATTGGAGCGTCGATGGGTGGAAGCTCGAAGACCGCGGGACGGCGGCGGTGGTGCTTCGCCGAAAATAAAGAACTTGATGAAGGCACCGATCAGGAGCACCACCGATAGCTGACCCAAGAGGAACCCTTGGGTAAAGGATAGACTGTAATTCTGCATCAGCAAACTATCATAATCGCGAGACAAGGTGCACACACGAGGACTGAGCCAGTACAGGCGTAGCTTCACCTAGAGGTTTCGTCATGGTCAGCGAGGGGCCCTAGCGCAATTCGACTAAGAGATAACCAGGCATACCTTGCTGAAAAGCCATTGTCAGCCGCTGTACGAAGTCACAGTCTGCCCATAGCTCTCTCTCATACACGCAGGTGAATCCAGACGGCCAGAGTGGATCTCAACTCGAAGCAAGGCAAGAAGTTGAGTTCCAAGGTTTGGCGGAATCAACGCCAAGTCGGAGGTGAAGTCGGGGCCGGAGGAGGCTCAGGGAACCGGAAAGGAACAACTGACGACTGACAATCCTCCAAGTGTTGAAAACTCGAGCTCCCGATTCTTGCTGACAGAATGGCAACGACTCGGTTCTAGCCTACGATAGGCAGCAACCTACCCGTTCTATAAAGACGCCTTCTCATCCGGACGCCTATACTCAACCCAACACCATACGTAACCACAGTCATGCGACCAACAACACTCCTGCAGCTCTTGCTGCCCTTCCTCTCACTCCCAACCACATCCCTCACTGCACAGCAAAAACCACCTGACAAAGATGCCATCCTCCTCTCCAAAGTCCACTCCCTGACACTACGCGGCGACAAACTCACCAGCTCCCGACGCGTATCGCCTATCCCACAACTAAAATGCACGGGCCCATCGAAGCGCATATGCAACATGTACGAAATCGATTCGATGCGCTGCACAAACGAAGGCTACGGCTACGATGAAGAGGACGTCCAATGGACCTGCACCGCAGATATTCCCGGCGAGTTCAATCTCGGCTCAACAGATGTGATATGTGAGGGCTATCGCAATGCCGATGACCCCTGGGTTCTGAAGGGGAGCTGTGGAGTTGAATACCGGCTTCTTTTGACGGAGGAGGGAGAGCGAAGATTTGGACAAAGCTCTTTCGATGAAGACAACTGGTGGCGCGGCCAGAGGGGAAAGAAGCGTAAGGATTCGAAATTGACCCTGAATATACTGTTTAACTTGATATTCTGGGGCATCTTTCTCGGCGTCTTTCTCTGGATTGTCCTTTCGTTGCTACGTGATTGCATGAATGGGGGCGCAAACCGGCGGAGAGCTGGTCCTCGGGGAGGCGGCGGCGGAGGACCATATCCTGGTGGACCTCCTCCGCCGTACAGTCCTTTCGGTCATTCGTACAGTTCCGACCCGACTGGACAAGGTTGGAGACCGGGTTTTTGGACGGGGGCTGCGACCGGTGCTGGGCTCGGGTACGGGCTGGGGAGAAGCAATCGCTACGATTCGCTGTTTGCAGGGGGCCGCAGGCGTCAACATTCATCTGGTGGAGGGAGCTCGTCATCTCCTTCTCGTTTCTCGGCCCCGTCGTCAAGCACAGGGTTTGGTTCTACAAGTCGCAGGTGATTGGCTTCTCTCAGGATGATGGTCTCTTGTTGTCTGTTGCTTGAGACCATGACCAGTGGAATTCAGCTCATTACTGAATGTCATACACGGCTTGAGTGTGAATTGTAAGTCGAATTTCATTGACTACGTAAATCACCTGGCGGTTCTCATTATGCATTGAGTTGCTGAAAGAGCACCTTTGAACGCCTTGCCCTAACCAACCTAATGTGTAGCCATCCCAGAACTCCAACAAATAACCCTATAACAATCAATCGTCTATAGAACCCAGTATTTCCTCCGTTCCACCTCCCAGATCCCGCAGGACTTGCTTCTTGGTTTTCCGCATGGGTTTGGTAGGTGCTTTATCAAGTCCTGAAGCGTCATTGCCCGCTACACCATCCGGATTGCGAAGGAGATCCTCTTGCGCCTTCTTATCCCTCTCATGCTGCTCTTCAATCTGTCTCTTCTCCTCATCCAGCTGTTGCTGAATTATCCGAGGATCGTCGTACACTGTGTTGGTCATCTCAGAATAGGTGTTTATGTCAATGGACTCCCGAGGGCCAAGGAGGGTGTCTTTGATTCTTTGCGGATCCCGACGCTCTTCGTTGTTAAACTTCAATTTGATTTGACGCCGCGATCGCCCAGGAAACATCTTGCTAATCACCATGAAATCTGTTCCAAACATTCGCAGACCGCGGTAGAACAAATCTGTCATGTCTTCGTCCCATGATTCGGTCTTAGAGCGCTTGCCATACGTGGACTGGTTGATCTTTCGGGTGAGTGAATTCTCAATAACGTCTTCCAAATCGCCCTCATTTCTCTCGGCATCGGCATGGCGGTCCACTTGTAGCGAAGTAGTGTCTAGCACAATCTCTCCGTTCACAATACGCATGACTGGCCCAGCCTGCGACATCTTATTGGGCGTGCCTCCATTTTCTTCACCTTTAGGGGAAGTATCATCCGGGGTTTTCTTCACTGGCGTCCCTTCACGGCCTTCCTCTTGTTGAGCCTTCTTCCGCTCGGCTTCTGCTTGTTCAAGGGCACGGAGCTCTGTTTCACGTCTGGACTTTTTTCCTGTGCGCAAATCTTTGCACAAATCCGACATCTTGATAACGGCCGGCGCAATCTCAATCAGTTCGGCGCCCTCGGGAGTGGGCTCGCGCTTACGGGTCCGTCGTTTTCTTTCCTTCTTTTGAACTTTCCCTGTATCTTTGCTTGTAGATCTGCTCACTCTACGGCCTCCCGCTTTGACTGTGCTTCCTCGCCGAACTGTACGCGGCACTTCCGATTCATCGCGGCTTTGAGTACGTTCTCTTTGAGCAGGCGTTTGCGTAGCCGGGGGTGTCACGAGTTGAGAAGTTTCTTCGACGGGTGGAACTAATGTCGTTGCCGCGGTAGATTCGATCGCTGTTCTTAGGCGCTTTGATGGTCGGGCATCTGGTGCAACTTCGTCATCATGGACCGCGACAGTTCCGGTCACAGCTGACCCTTCATTCTGACCGGCTTCTGACTGCGCGACAGCGACCTCTCCAGTTTTATCTTTTCGAGTTGATACCTCCGATACGGACTCAGTCGTCGCTATGGTGCTTGATGGGAGAGCCTGTGAACTGGTTGAAACACTTTTCGTGGGTTGAGGAATCGGGACGGCAACAGAGGTCTTGCGCTGGGGCACAGGGATCGGAATAGCCGTTGGTTTGTCCTTAGGCGCATGTTCGACAGACGGCGCAACAGACGAGGATCCTGTAATCGCTAACTCAGACGGCGCAGGCAGCTCGACGATTGAGATTTGAGGGGGAGGTTCGGGGGTGGCTGTCTCGCTTGGAACCACAGGCGGATGGGAAGCCGATGTCTGAGAAGCAACACTAGCTCGTCTCGAAGGCGCTCGAGGAGGGGCTGAGGGGGCTGGAGCGGCGCGTCGGACGGGCGCCTTGGGAGCAAACTTCTTGCCCGACTTATCTGGACGATTCTTAGCAAGATTCGCGCAAAAAAAAAACATTTTCTCACTTACTGATAACGGAGCTCGAGAATGACTTCATGTCTTAGCGGGAAGTCACCACAAGGGCCGATTGTCTGATGCGTCGTTTGACGCTCACCTGCAGAAGTCTAGACGAACTTCCGGGGAAGGTGGGCTGGTCACGTGGGAGGCTAACCTCAAGCCGAAAATCCTCCTGGCTTCCTGTCTTGCTTATCACCACCACCTTCTTTCTAACTGTCCTTACTCATTTTCCTCTCAGCGAACCCCTTCTACGGTCGGATCCTGTTGCAGTGTCTGCCACCGGCAAGTAGCTGCTCAGTGGTCTCGGCTTCACCCCTCCATATGACTACAGTAGCCACTGATGCCGGCCGCCGAAGCATCCCCCGTCGCACCTCCCGAGTCCGGTTTCGTCAAGATGGAAGAGCGGAAGAGAGGCGCCCCATATGACAATGATTCGGCTCCCCCGTTGAAGAAACAGGCCACTTCGATCAATGGTAGTAACAAGCCTCATCCAGATGCTGATATGCCCTGGAAAGATGACCTCGAGGTGAGTCCCAGGCCCTCTGATGTGGGGTGAAGTCTCGCAGGGGTCGCACGAAGATTGATCGTTGGCCAGTCTACTGACTGAGGTCTTCTTTTGCATTCAACAGCGATTTCAAAAGGACGCAATCTGGCGTCAAATGCAGGAATACAAACGTGACAAGGTATCCCTGGAAGCAAAATTAAAGGAGTCGTCGAAGGCCACCGCCTACCACAACGACCACCTCCGTATCATTGATGCATGGTATTCTCAAGTAAGTAGGGGTAAAAAGTGCTCTCATCTCATTTGATAACTAACGATTTGTAGTTGATTGACGAGATCAAAGTCCTCCTTGGTAGTCCTGGCGATGATAGCAAGGGTAGGTCTACTGTCCCACTTACCGAGTTTGTGCATTTCTTAACTCAGTAATCATCGCACAGACCACTCTTCGTTTCAGAGCTCCCTGCTATTTGAAGATTTTGACAATTTTGAGAAACATCTGAAGTCCCGTTCTGATGATATACGTGACATTATCTCCCGCCTCCTCGCCAAGTCCTCGACAAGCCCTCCCGAGGTTTCGGATCTGCAGTCACAATTTGCGCGAAAATTAGCCGAAGAGAAAGCCACACTTGCAGAACTCAACAAGGCGCTATCTGAAAAGCAGCAATTAGAAGAAAGCCTTGAAGAGGCCTCTCTACGGTACATGGTCGCGGAGAAGAAACTTGATCGCGCGCGGAGTTTGACTGTCGCTAAATTAGAGAAGCAATACATTCTCGGCCCTCAGCGATCCGGTGGTGATAGCGCAGTGACTGGGAATCGTGAAGAACCGCCTGTTACAAACGGCGCTACGCCTACAGGTGAACGGACGCCAGAGTCGGATGAGACATACAAACTAGCAGCCATTTCAGAGAAGCAAAAAGAACAGCTGCAGAAACTGGAGGCCGAAAATGCCAGTTTACTAAGTCAAATAACACAGATAAGTATCAAGGTAAGCAGTTTCGTTCCTGAAGTACCGTGTGAAACTGACATGTGCTTCTAGAAAACGAAACTCACTGATGACGATTATGCGCATACGGACCTGTTTAAGCATTTGAGATCTCAATACGATGATGTGGTCAAGCGAATCAACAATTTGGAGGCAACAAACGTACAGCTTCGAGAAGAGGCGGCGAAATTACGGTCGGAACGCACAGCTTATCGCAATCAGGTCGACGAAGAGACGCAAGCGGTCGTAGCCGAGAAGGAAGCGCAATTAATGAAAACGGAAAACGATCTGGCGCGGATACGCAACACACGTGATGAGCTTCTGGCTGATCAGCAGATGCGAAAATCTGCACAGGAACAGGAGAAAACGGCGACACTTAAAATTCAAGAGCTTGCGGATGCTGGGAAAGCTCAAATCGCCGCCTTGGAATCAGAGGTGGAGCGGTTACGGATAGAACTCGGACGAGAGAAGGCAGAGCCAGCAGACGTCAACAATTTTGAGATTGAGGAGCTCCGCACCAAGTATAGCAATCTTGAGCGTCAGTACTCGATGCTCAATACCGAACTAGCATCTATGCAAACAGCGTGCAAGAAATATTCGTCACTAGCATCTCAAAAGGTCACGGAGTTCAGCGCTTTGGAGGAGAAAATGGCACGCCTAGCCGCAGAAAAATCCAAGGCCGACCAGAAATATTTTGGTGCCATGAAGAGCAAGGAGGCTCGAGAGATGGAAGTACGGACGCTGCGAATGCAAAATGCCAAGAGCTCTGATATAGTATCCCAACTGAAGGAATCAGAGGCAACGACCCGCTCGCTACTTGCGAACATGGAGAAACAAGTCAGCGAAACGAAGGAGGCATTGAACAGTATGGTCAACAGATACCACGCGTCGCAGCAACAGCTCACGGAGAATAACATTACAATTGACGGCTTGCGAGGTCAGATTACCGAGCTCAAGGCGCTGTCTGTTTCGAAAGACTCAACACTGGCAACCACGTCTAGTGCCTGTCGTCGTGCTGAAACCGAGGTTGAGGGGCTTAAAGCGTCACTTGCTGATACCAAGAAGAGCCTTGATAACTGGAAGAACAAGAGCCTTGGAAACTCATCGTCCGAGTATGAGATGCTAAGGGTGAGCGCTAACTCAACTACCCGTGAGGTTCTATTTGCTAACTTGACTGCAGTCTCTCGCTCTTTGCACAGTATGCCGTCGGAACTTCAAGAACACCGCTATCAAGACATGCGGTCACGTATTTTGCAAAGAATGCGTGGAAGAACGACTTACCTCCCGGTCTCGAAAATGTCCAAACTGCAACCGCTCCTTCGGCAATAACGATTACATGCATATTACACTGTGACCTTTCCGTCCAGTGCTCTTGGCCATTTTTGCACATCTACCTTCGTGTATTATAGTTTCTTCCGTTTCTTCCGTCCCCTCCATTTCCTCATACTCGATTTTATTACTTTTCTATATGCGGTTACCATCTTGATTCCCTTCTACGGAAAAGGCTCACGGTGCGGTGTTTTGTCTACGGTTTAGCAGGATAGGTACTCCGGGGCTGGCGTTTCACTCTTGTTGCTTCATATGGGCTTCCTGGTCATCGGTTCTTTCTGTTTTCATTGCAACTTCGTCTTTTTTTCTCTTCTACATTTCTTTTCTTGGATACCTACGGTGTTCGGGTATCTGGAAACCGCACAGCGGTTGTGTCGGTTGTAGGACTAGCAAGGAGCCTTCGCATGAGGTTATAGGAATGACGAACGGGCGAGAATCATGAAACCATGTCTTTCCCCCACGAGTGGCTGTGGCAGCGCGATCAATATATTAAACACTCATGAATTAAAGATTCTGCTATAGAGAAGCTCATGGCGTCCTACCCACAAATCTAGCGGCGGCACTACTTGCCCTGCATCTTCTACCGCCGTATTCCAATCCCGATCTATGCGCTCGGCAATCATTTCCTGCAGGTCCTTGCTAGCAAGCACACTCTGCGCCTGATACGGCCCCATCACGGACGCGCGAACAGCGGCACTAAGAACAGCCTTTGCATGGTTCAGCATAAACACATACGCCGTCTGCCGTGCATCCATCCCCATAGCCAAACAAACAACACCCCACAATGGAGCAAAGTGGCCCTTTGTCCCTAACTCATCATCCATAGAGCATTTCAGCGCTTCTGAGAACTCCTCGACGGCCCTAATACCCCTCCGCACTCTGGGGTCTACAAGCTTGCCGCTAGAGCTATGAGGCGCATATGTGTGTTTGAATGCCCGATCCCATACACCGAGCAATGCTCGTCCCTGTGCGATACTTGCGCGTTGTGCGACGGGGCATGGCGTCGATGCGTCGAGGTCGTTGTCTAGTGTTTCGAGATCGGATGGGTCGCGGTATGCTGCTAGGACATAGGGAAGCGACAGACTGCCCATTGAGGCGATAGAAAGTCGGAGGAAGCGGTGGAATGAGGCGACTGGGGTTGTTGTTCGTGGGAGAGGTTTATTGTGGGCTACGTAGGACTCTAACCCGCTGGAGTAGGCGAATGAGCCTAGGGGAAGGGCGGAGTCTGATAGGAGGAGGAGGGCATGGCTTGTTGCTGAAGAGATGTTGTCTAAATGGAGAAAAATACAGAATCAGCATACGACCTTTCTGTGAATCAATGCGCCAGCTGTGGTTCTTGGAAAAAGCATACCGCTTGGTAGAGGGGGAATTGAGCGGGATGACTGCGGCTCCGGCTCGGAAGCCTGCGGGGTAGAAACCTGGGCTAATCTGGCCTTTGCATTCTGTAAGCGAGCCTCGAGATCCAGGATCTCTTCCGTCAGCTCGTTGACACCATGTTCGGCAGCCATTGGCGTATTCTTGAGGTAGGAAACATTCTAGAGAGGGCAATGGTCATCCGGGGACTACCACCTTTTTCTTGCGATAAGCACTGATAAGGAGTCGGAAGCTCGGACCCAAACCGGCGGAGATAAAGCGGTGTAAAGCGACAGAATAAGGAATTTGGCGAACTAACGGCCGAGACTATCCACGAGACAAGATACAACGCGTCAGACAATTCAATCATGCGAGCGCGGTGAGGAAGAATTATCTGTATTGAGAGTTTTTTCTTGGTATTGGTGCACTGAGACGCCATGTCAGGCAAGCGTCTGCTCGACGCTATCCAATTCCTCAACATCGCCAAGTCCGTTGCGACGAAGCACCTTGTGGTGCGTCAACGACAGCTCGATATTTTCACCCGGACGTCTTCTCTTACAAGAGGCATCAAAAACCAGACGGATGGCTTGATTCTCACGGCGAAGGCCGCTGCGGCACTTGCTAGGCGCTTTAATGACAACCCTCCATCTCACTCGCCCACGACCTCCGCCGGACGATCCAAACCCGCTCCGCCGACGCAGACGCAAACCCATGATGGGATTAAGATACCTTCATCAATCGCCGGTCCCTGCAAAAGTACTGGCACGAGTCAGCTGGATGTTAGTCTGCAACAGGAGCAGTTTTACAAACCTTCTCAGGAGCCGGCAAGGACGCCTCAGGTGAAGGTGCCGCGAGCAACAAGCGATACCCAGGTTGGGCTAGACAAAGATATAAATGCGGAAGTTTATCAGTCGCCCGTGGGATCTATGCCTATACACGATGCCAGTGGGGTAGAGGTCAGTCCGCAGCAGGAGGAGTCATACCGGCCTTCCACGGAGCCTGCTGCAGGGCGCACCAGGTCGCCTGAAATACAAATACCGCAAGCTACGAGTTCTGCACAGGGTGGTATGGACCGGGGAATCAATGCGGATGTCTACCAGTCCCCTGTTACCGACACAAGGATTCCGCGATCCAAGTCAGTGGCGGAACAGGTGGAACTTCCGGAGGAAATGATGAAGGACATATTCCACAGCCCCAAGGTCGCGAGGTCCCTTTCCCGCAAGGCAGCGGCGGAGATGAGGTTTCCTTCCCTGAAAGCAAGAAAAGGGGCTGTGGAACAACCTGAGAAAAAAGATTCCTCTGCTGTTGAAGCGCGCAAAGTGGAGGATATGCTCGCCTCTGACGCGAAGGTAATCTTCACCTTCAAAATTCTGAGCGGCGCACACTGACACTTTTCGCAGATAGAGTCCGAAGTTGTAGCAGAGCTCAAAAAGGAACAAGACACATATCGCATGGTCGAATCCCGAGTACCATCTTCGCGTCTAGGACGACTCTGGCAGTATGGCGGCTTAGCGACCTCGATGGCCTTTGGAGCCGTCGGTGAAAGCTTCCGCAGAGTAACGGGGAGCGCAAATGATGCTGCGGGCCCACTCATGTTCAGCGCTGGCAATATGGAGCGGCTTGTGGCCAAGCTTTCTAAAATGCGCGGCGCTGCCTTGAAATTGGGTCAAATGATCAGTTTCCAAGGTATGTTCAAACGTCGTGTCTCTTGCATAACTCTGGTTTAATTGCGATAGACTCGAAAATGCTTCCCGATACCATCTCACAGGTCCTACAAAGGGTCCAAGACCGCGCAGACTACATGCCCGCATACCAACGGGATAAGGTCTTAACGGACAACCTGGGACCGAACTGGCGCGACCTCTTTTCATCCTTCGAAGAGGTTCCGATGGCCGCCGCCTCCATCGGCCAAGTCCACGGCGCGGTCCTCAAAAGCACAGGGCAGCCTGTCGCTGTGAAGATCCAGTACCCCGGCGTCGCAGATTCCATCGACTCCGACCTCAACAACCTCTCCATCCTCCTCACAGCGTCGCGCCTCCTCCCCCGCGGCCTATACCTCGACAAAACTATCGCCAACGCCCGCACAGAACTCGCCTGGGAATGCGACTACACACGTGAAGCCGAATGCGGCAAGCGCTTCCGCACCCTCCTAAAAGACGACCCAGTCTTCTACATCCCTGAAATCATCCCCTCCGCCTCCGGCAAGAACGTCCTAACGATGGAACGCCTCAACGGCGTCGCCGTCACCAAGATCCAAAACTTCACCCAAGTCCAGCGCGACTGGATCGGCACTCAAATTCTGCGCCTCTGTCTCCGTGAAATCACCGAGTTCAAGTACATGCAGACAGATCCCAACTGGACCAACTTCCTCTACAACGCCTCCACCAACCGCCTTGAACTCCTCGACTTCGGCGCCTCAAGAGCTTACCCTGATTCCTTCATCGACAAGTACATCCACACCCTCCTCGCCGCGTCTCGCGCAGACAAGGAAACATGCCACACCCTCTCCATCGAATTAGGCTACCTAACAGGGCACGAATCCCGCGCGATGATCGACGCACACGTTTCGTCGATCCTCACCCTCGCTGAACCATTCATGGACTCTTCCCCTGACGTTTATGATTTCCGCGACCAGACTATCACGGATCGGGTGAGGAATTTCATCCCCGTTATGATTCGCGAGCGGTTGGCGCCTCCGCCTGAGGAGACGTATAGTTTGCATCGCAAGCTGAGCGGGGCGTTTTTGCTCTGTGCGAAGTTGGGAAGTCGCGTGCGCTGTAAGGAGTTGTTTAAGGATGCTATGGAGAGGTTGGAGCAGAGGTAGACGGTTAGGATGGTCCTGATAGAGGTGGAAGGCGAGTGGTGTACGATATGTGTAATTGTGTATAGATGGTAGATATCGCCGGCTTTGTATATTATGTTACATTAGCTGTACTAGTATTGAAATGATATGTGCGAATTATGATCCTACTCGCTAAGCATTCTTTCATTTTCACAGCTAGCTGATGCTTGCTAGCCTTGGGTATAGATTGGTTGTGGGTAGTTTAGAATCAGCTTGCCCTGCGCTAGTAGTAGGGCAACTTGTAACATCGCCCTCAAGGGAAGGCAAACGAATATACCGGTTGGGAAGTGAGTAGCTGATGACTCACGCCCGCGTGAGCCAATATATGCATCAACTCCGAAGGCGTCTTGAATATACCGATGCATATCAAATTACCACTTCACATCCACAAAAACCGCATTCCAGTACCTCTTCACACCCGCACAAACCCCAACCTTCCCACTCCAAGACCGAAACCGTCCGTCGAGCTCACAAGCCGTCCACAGAATCTCCCCCCAGTAATGTTTCTCAACATCGGAGCCAAAGTCCTCAATCACATTCGGCGGGATCGTCCAGGCGCGCGTGTACTTCCCGTCGTCGTCAAAGGCGGGATTTACCTCATGCGGCTCGAAGACCGTTGCCGGGTCGAATTTGGGGAAGTTGGCGTGGATGAAGGAGGGTCGAGGTGTTTCGTCGTTTGCAGTAGTATATTTGGGGTTGGCGGAGTTGCGCAAGGCGTAGTCTTCGCTCGGGTCGAACTGGACCATTGCTGAGCCTGCGAAGCCCCTGCCTCTGTCTTTGCTGTGGCCCATTGCCACGATGCCCTCGCTGACTTGGTAGTACGGTTCGTTGGCGATTTCCGCTGCTGCGACGAAGGTCTCCTTGTCGCCTTCGCCTGCGGCGCCTTGTGAGAGGAGCGGATAGTAATAGTTTGGACCCCAGAGGTTATAGTAAGTTGCGAGGAGGAGGGTCTTTGTATGGGATTTCTTGGAGATGAGGATCTCGCCGGACTCGCTGGACTGCTTGGGCGGAGAGCCCGGTTCAGGAGGCTGCTTCGATGCGATTGTATAGTAGTATGAGGAGACGGTGGAAGCCCAGAAGTCAGGCCATGTGACCATGCCTTTTGATCTGAAGGGCTCGTTTGTGAAGAGCGCTTCGGGTTTCAGGAGGGGGAATGAGTCAGCGTCTAAGAAGAGGATCTCTTCGAAGGACGAGAAGAGCATAGCGAAGAGCTTGAATTGGTACTTTTCTATTGTGACGACGCTGGGGGCAGCGTCAAAGATGTGCGAGAGCACTACGCATCGCGCATTAAGTGATGGAAGAACGACATCGCAGATATACGGCTCGTATTCGTCGTCGTTGGCGAGGAACACTTCGACAGGGAGCTCTGAGCCCGTTCGTCGCAGCATTCGCAGTGATATGACTAGGACCGGGAGGTAAGATCCTCCGGCTGTGGAGATGATTCCCCTCGTGCTAGGGACATAGGGTAGTCGAGGCGCAACAATCCTGATAGCATCAAGGAACTTGGTGTGGGCGTTCTTCATCTCCTCGACTTCCTCCGGTAGCATGTCCAGCATCTCGGGGCGATTGTCTGGGTCCGATTCTTCGACCCTGACTGAGGGCGCGTTCCCTAACCTCAAGGGCGGATCGCATTTCGGCATTGACGATATCATTATCGGTTGAAGCTGGCTCCACAAACGGATATTGCCCTGCAATGCTTGCTTCTGTGCCTGACCATCGGTGCTTGCGATCAATGTCCCTGGAAGGTTGGAAGAGCTCGAACGGCGCGAGAAAGACCAGAAGCAGAACGATGCTAGGCAAACTGCAAGCAACAGTATGCGCGCACGCGCCAACGGTCGCGGTATGACCATTGTCGCTCTCTGCGACAATGCTGGTCCTCAGAATATCCCAAGCTCAATTGAAGTAGGTTGTCGCGTTTCCAAGTTGCAGCTTGATCACACTCGAGCGACGTCAATTGTGACACCACAGATGCTTCGTTCATCGGCACTTGAAGTTTTCGGATTTTGCTCTCTTAGCGGCGAACATCGAGCGCGCTGGAGGGACCATCGGGGCCGACGGTGAGGGTTGTGTTGTGAGTGATCGTCGCGAAGTTTGCGCAACGCGCAAAGACGAACGGTGCGCAGCTGCCTGCGGCTGACTATCGGCAGGGCGATCTTAAGAAAAAAAATACATATACAATAGCGGACAGCCGATATTAAAGGTAATCCTTTGAAAATCCAGGAGTCGCGTTGTTCCTCATTTTTTTTATCCGACGTCATCCTCTGCCTAGCCCCAGGGTTCGGCCCCTCGTGCTCCATAAGATTATCCGAGTATATAGATCGCATTGCCGCTCTTCATGAAATTACCAAAGCTTGATTTGCGAAGTTGATCTATGTATTCTAGTTCGAGGATAAATGAGTTGGAAGCCGCAGCTGCGCACAGAGCGCGGTGTTTACGGATATCAACCTCATGTACGGAGTAGTCCTGTCATGTTTCAGGAAGGTTGATCAAGCCGCCCGTGCGGTAGCACAAGCTCACTCGGAGTCCTGACTTTCTTCTTCCAGAATCGTTTCGGACACCAGTCCGCTTTTCGTCAAAGGGCCTGCATCTAGTCCCCAACCCCAGTTCGTCCATAAATCATCGCGAGAGTCTACCGGGCGTGAAGACTTTGCTGCCTTGATCGCACGACGTTTAGGCTTCGGCTTCAGGCGAGCAATAGTCGAGGATCTTGAAGCCTGACTCAACAGTAGATCGATAGCCAGAGCCGTTATGAAATACAAGAGCAGCGCTATGCTGGCACCCGCCAAAGAAGCCACTCCGAGGTAGATCAACAGTGCCTGGGACCGGTTAGACATCGGGATTTTGCTGCCAGTCTAGTGGATGGGCGCCCTACTTTGAGGCTGATTATAAGCCTTACTGGTAGGAGAGCGAACCAAATTACCCAAGAACCCAGGTATATGAAAGGGGAGGCCACGAGACTGAGGATGAAGTATGCGCTAAACGCTACATAATAAACGGGGTATACAATGAGAATAAAAAAGGGCGCTGATAAGACGGAAAGTAGGCCCATTGGGATAGGTTCAACTCATGCTGCGTTGTTGCGACAGGACAAGTGCCAGTCAAAGGTTCGAATGCTGAAGTGACGATTTGATGCACCAGACTCGCAAAGTTGCAGTTCCAAGGCAAGTCGGCCCGGAAAGAATGGGGGTAGCCATGCTGGCGGTATATCGTGGCAAAATTCGTGGTCTATACAAACCAGCTGGGTAGATACAACATCTACCGTTTTCTCGATCATTCAGTTGTTCCTGGTCAGACACGGCCTGGGATTGATTACTGGCGTGAGGGGCAACCGGATTGGGGACAATGCATGAAGCCTTGCTGTGAGCTGCCAATGGGGCGGGATACTTGGTGCTAGCCTGGGTAACGGTGAGAGCCGGAGTCTATTCTAGCATGTGCCTGTGTACCATAATAAAGTAGATACCGGTGATTCGCGCTGCTCAGACTCAGAGACAATAGATCTTGAGGTATTCGACCATATCTAGCTCAGATGCGAAGGCGTACTCTTGTATGCGATCCGCGTAGTTGCTGTGCCCTAAGCCCTAGGTGGCTGGATCTGGTAAATCCTAAATCCTGGGGTTGCCCGCGGGCCCTCCAGCTTGGGACGAGACTCAATCGTCGACATCATCTCCAGACTCCATCGCTGCCTTTGCCTGCGCTCGCTTCCCCTCCGGTTCCTCGGGTTTCTTACCCTTATGTACCCTGTTTATACCCATTAGACTATTTCTTTCCTTTTGTCTCCCCACACTCCCTTTCTCGACTCACCGAGCGACGCCCGTTAGTCTAGATTGACCCAACTGGTGTTCTGCCCCTCGGCTTCTGAGATTGACGGCCTGATGCGGATGGATTGATCTATTGGGACTCGTATCGTCTCAGCATTTTGCATCCGCCCCGCCCGCAGCCTTCCCTCGAACCCTCCTACTCCCGCAGTCACCCCGCATCTCGAGATGGGCAATAATCCTTCCAAGGGCCCTGTCGGAGACGGCCCGAGCCCGGCAACTTCGGGCACCACGAGCCTGACGGCTTCGACGAGTGATAAGAGAGCGGCTCGCGGACCGGTTCACAACAGGCCTCCAGGCACCAACAAGGCGCCCGCAGCTGATCTGTCTGCCGCAAAGGAAACTGCGACAGGCCAATCGCCCCAAAACCAGGCTCCTGCCCACCAACGCCTGCAGTCACGCCATGTCGCAGAGTCGCCTACGCGCCCTGTAGATCGGCCGGATCACCACGAACCCAAGAAGACGGAAGTCACTCGGTCGAAAGAGATACCGACACCTGATCCGTCTAATCCTGTTCAGGTCCCAGTTTCCCGCGCTGCTGCTGCTCGACGCGACCCGTACGAAGCCATTCCTCCATCGGATCCGCCTCACAAGATGTACTATAGTGCCTCTCATCATCTCCAGCGTCCACCGCGGATGCCTCTGCCGATAGGCGATGCTACAGCTACGCCAGGATCCCCCATCAGCGACCCTGATTATGCCAGCCCAGTCGCTCCTGATCAGGCACCGAGTGCTAAGACGACCACGGCTCAACCGGATCATACCACGATCGAAGACGACGATACTGTTGACGAGCTTCACCCATATGCTAACAGCGCCATGGGCAGAGCTGTTCCAACAACTATCGAGTGGACAGCTGGTGGTAACAAGGTCTATGTAACGGGTACTTTCGTCAACTGGGAGAAGAAGTTCCGACTACACAAAAGGTACGTGCTATTCAGTCCATGCAGTGATTTTGGTATATATTTTCAGTCACTAATCAAATCGCTTCCGCATAGTGAGAATAAACCTGGTGTTTTGGCTGCGAAATTAAATCTCCGTCCGGGAACGCATCACCTTAAGTTCATCGTTGATGGGGAAATGCGCGCCTCGGACAACCTTCCAACCGCCGTCGATTTTACAAACCACCTGGTCAACTATATCGAACTCGGCGCTGACGACGCAAGCCGGTCAAGGAGAGAGAGCGATAAAGCCGTGCCGCCCGGCGTCCACCCCCCGCAAGTACTTCCAGATGAAGTCGCAGATGGCAAGACGGAAACTGCCGTTGATGATGACAAATCCGAGAAGGAAGAGGAACCAGAGGAAATACCAATTGGAGATTTTCGCGGCATTATCCCACAATTTCTCCTCGACTTGGACAAGGAGGAGGAAAGCGCATGTTATCAGCAAGCCGTTAACATCATTGGCGATGCGCCTACACCACCAAGCCTTCCGCTTTTCCTCGGCAAGTCTATTCTTAACGGCACAACGCCTATGAAGGATGACAGCAGTCTTCTCAACAATCCTAACCATACTGTATTAAACCATCTCGCGACAAGCAGCATAAAGAATGGTGTCTTGGCCACTAGCGTGACGACAAGATACAAACGGAAAGTAAGAAACTTCATCACTGGAAATATCTTTGGAGTCATCATACTGATCCAATTGCTTGCAGTATGTCACGACGATTCTGTATAAGCCCACGGGTGACATCGGTGAATAGGGTGGTTTCAAAATTTGGTCAAAAACCTACTTATCAAGCCTCCGACGATTGACCAACTAGTCTCCCGCTTATTCTAGACGGTCTGCGCTGAATGCAACTGCTGCTCTATGGACGTGGCTTCATATCAGCCCAGAGCAAAGCCAATTCAAAGGGTCCCATGGAGCCTTGCTCAAGGCCGCTGCAATGGCCAAGAACCACCCAAGCCGGCAGACTCAGAGTCCGCCATACGGCAAGGTGTAGCCTCATTTGGCATACCGTGGGCTGCTTGAATTGACTGGCCATGGTGCAACAAATACTTACTCCTACCCATCCCACATACCTGATATTCTGAGCGCCAAAGAAGCCAGACGGCGAGCTCCTTGCTTGTCCGTCTCTCATATCAACGGACATCACTCCATTCAGGATAAACGGCCTTATCGTATACATGCGCTAGGTCAATCACTAGACCTAGCTACTAGGAATTGAAGATAGACATTGTTTATGTTTAATTGTTCTCTCTTAATAAATCAATCTCTCCATTGCACAAAAACATCATCCGTCCGGAACCGCTGCGTACACGTAGACTCCTTCAGCGGCGTCCGGAACCCCGTCTTATATGCGAGTATCCCAGCTTGCGCAATCATGATGCCATTATCAATGCAGAACCGCTCATCCGTCGCATGAACGCTACCCCCTCGATCCCGCGCCATAATCCCCATCATCTCCTGTAACCGTTCGTTACACCCGACCCCACCAACAATCAGAACCTCCTTCGACCCGACATGCGCCATCGCGCGCTCCGTGATCTCAACAAGCATCGAGAAAACGGTTTCCTGGAGTGAGAAGCAGAGATCAGCCCTTGTGGGTTTCTTGTTCTCTGATATCCCGTCCGTGACGGGTGTATCTTCTGTAACATCTTCTTCTTCATCCTGCTGCTCTCCGTTCAGTCCATACGTCGCAGCGAGGCCATCAATCGCCGCTAATATCCCAGACATAGAACAGTCCATCCCTTTAACTGTATATGGCAGGTCGACTAGCTGTTTTCCCTTCTTCGCAAGCTGCTCGATGTTATATCCAGGCGCGGGGTCATTGGAGATATGTAGCGTCCGCGCGAACCGATCTAGACAGTTCCCCACTGCGATGTCGAGCGTCTCGCCGAAGATCCGATATCGCTGTGAGCTGTATGCAATGACTTGTGTGTTTCCGCCGGAGACGTAGAGAACTACGGGGTTTGATGCGCCGGTGATCAGGCGGCCCATTTCAATGTCTATATTACCCATCGCATTAGTAGCTGTCCTTGACTCTCACTAACTATCCGCAGTATAAATCGCATCAGGTGGAAAGCATAAAGCAAAGTATGACAAGGGTACATACGTCCAACACAATGGTTAACACCAATCAGCTCCTTCCCCCAAAGCAGGCTAAGTGTCCTAGCGGCGACCGCGACGCTCTGCAGGGGAGCTCCCATCCCGGGGCCCTTGGTGTAGCAAATGCAGTCGACATCGTCGACGGAGATGCGGGCTTCTTTGAGGGCTTTCTTGACTAGCTTCACGACCCAGGCGCGGTGATGCCTTGCTGTGTCCTTTGGGAGGAAGCCCTCACCCGGTGGAGAGACATATGTGTGACGGATGTTGGCGAGGACTTGCGGGGTGGTACCGTCGCTGGGATGTAACATTATCCCGATGCCTAGTTTGTTGGCGGAGCCTTCGAGGCCGATTGCGATCATTTTGTTCTTCTGGGACGGTTTGTGATTTATGAATTTCAAATTCCAAAGCGCTAAGATATGGTAAATATGGTAAATGGTAGATAGCTTAGGTGTATGGATTGGAGGGGCAGCGCCGGAGATAGTTTTTTATCAGCAGCGTTATCGATTGGCTCGCCTGCTTTGGGTCGCCCACGGCAGTTCCGCCGCTGCGTTTATCCGACGGTATACAAGAGGACCCTACTAGACCACCGACTAACTAAGCTACGACAACTCAACTGCCCACTCCCACTCTTCCCCTCTCTGCTCTCGCACATTACTGCTTTCCCCTTCACTTTCAGGCTCATACCCTCCTATACTACCATATCGCTACTGCTCACTCTCTTCTTTCTCTCAGTCTCGTCCTCGGGCAACTGGCTTGGTTTTCTTTGTGCTTGTTTGCCCACAATCTGCAATATAAGCCATGTTCTCCTCGACCCATTCCCCCAACCCGGACGACTTCGAGCGCCAATCAAATGAATTTGCTACCTGGCTATTATCTAGACCCGGCGTCACAGTCAATTCTAAAATCCGCATTGCAGATTTGAGAGGCAACGCCGCCGGGCGAGGAGTCGGTAAGTTCTTCTCCACCCGTACGAGTTTTCCCTCGTCTAAGCCGTCTGTCCGCGGCCTTGTTAAAGTTTACCTGTATCCAAAGTGGCCCTGGTTCTGATACGATAGCCTCGTCATCGCAGTGACTCAGTCAGACGTCGTCGAAGGCGAAGAACTTTTCACCATCCCGCGAGATCTCGTCCTCTCGACCCACAATTCGAAGCTGAAGGGTTTGCTCCAGCAGGACCTAGAAGAGCTCGGTCCATGGCTGTCTCTTATGCTTGTTATGATATACGAGTATCTTCAAGGCGATGCGTCTACCTGGGCGCCCTACTTTAGGATTCTGCCGCAGAGTTTTGACACCCTGATGTTTTGGTCGCCGGGGGAACTTGCAGAGCTTCAGGGGAGTGCTGTTGTTGAGAAGATTGGGAGACGGGGGGCTGAGAAGTCTATTCTTGATTCTATCGTTCCTGTTGTTCAATCGCATCCTTCTTTGTTCCCTCCTGTTGGTGGGCTCAGCTCGTATGATGGCGATGCGGGTGCTCTAGCTCTCCTGCACCTCGCCCATATAATGGGTTCACTTATCATGGCTTATGCATTCGATGTCGAGAAGCCAGAAAATGAGGATGAGAGGGACGGTGAAGACGGGTACTTGACCGACGAGGAGGAAGAGCAATCCTCTAAGGGCATGGTGCCGCTGGCTGATATGCTAAACGCGGATGCGGACAGGAATAATGTGAGCGCCAAATACATCATACAAGTACCACCATCCGACTAATCTCCTCCATAGGCCCGCCTCTTCCAGGAAGAGGAATCTCTGATCATGAAGGCAATCAAGCCCATCCGAGCAGGAGAGGAGATTCTCAATGATTATGGAGAAATTCCCCGCGCCGATCTCCTCAGACGGTATGGCTATGTTACTGAGAACTACGCCCCGTACGATGTCATTGAGCTCTCCCTCGAGGCACTATGCTCCTCTGCAGGTCTCAGCGATTCCAATATCGAAAATCAGCCATGGGTAATGCCCCAATTGAATCCTTCACCCACTCTATGATCTCCACTAAACCCAGCCCAGCTCCAATTTCTCGAAGAACTTGAACTCCTGGACGACGGATATGCCATCCCCAGGCCGTCGCTAGATGATGCGCTCACAAACATCCTCCCCGAAGAGCTGGCCCTACTCCTCAAAACATTCACGTTAACACCGGAGCAACTGGCCACTCAGCAGCAGAAGCAGAAACCCCCAAACCCCTCCTTCGGGCAAGACGAGGCAAAGATCCTCTTCGATGCCATTCTCTTGAGCCAGCAACGGTACAATACCACGGTAGAGCAAGACCGCGAATTCCTCGCCCAGCTCAGTCACCTCGAAGCCTCTGCGCCGCTTGATGGATCTGCTCGTCGTCGGAAGATGGCTATTCAGGTCCGATTGGGCGAGAAGGAGATCTTTGAGATCGTCAAGGCCATGATCAATAACCACTTAGCGAACGCTGAGAATACCTCTACGTCGAAAAGGTCCGCGAACGATGACGGCGACGATTCGAGGAGATCGAAAGCTCAGCGAACATGACCCTGAGCCCAACGCCTCGCCGAAACGATACACGATACACGAAACGAAAGACAAAAGTTTACTGCCGCTTTTTGATACAGATTATCGAATTTTTTTAATTATTCTTTCTTCTTTTTCTTCGTGCTGACTTCAGAGCACCGCTATCCGTACAAGATTCCATCTATCGACTGCGTCGCCTGCAAAAGATAAAAGGGGGAAATGGCCATGTACACTAACACCGCATAAGTTTAGGTCATCATAAAAAGGGCGGAACAAAAATAATCATGGGCGACGTTATCCTGAATTTCGAAGGTGGAAGGTGAAGGTGGGTCAAAAGCAATGGGAGCCCCATAAAGAAAAAGGTTGAGGGAGTAAAAGTACACAGGGGTTTGGAGGAAGAGGTGACGGTGACGGTGAGTGTTTGGTTGGAGGGAGGAGGCGAGAAAGAAGCGAGGGAGGTTCGAGGTGAAGGAGAGGAGAAAACAAGGCCCAGCTCAGGTTTCGGTAGTGGGAGCAATGGCGCCAGGCCCGGGATTAGATCCCATTGTTTGCCCCGGATTAGGGTTGTTGATTACGGCTTGTTCAGCCTGCAGCCGTCGCGCTTGTGCTGCCTGTGCCTGCGCGTGTGCTTGATCTCGTGCCTTGGCAAGCATGATTGCCCGATTCTGCATGATTTGGATGTCGTACGGATCCGTCCCATAGTCGAGATCTTCGTCTGAGTCTTCCTGATCATACTTGAAGCGGTCCGCTTTCCAAGGGTCTAACTCGACTCTACAACGCGAAGCGAGATTACGGCGGTCGATGAACAGACGGCCGCCACGTCCGATACGTCTTCGGAATGAGGGCATCTTGTTGGTATCCTCATGCGTTATCAATGCGTGCGCGGCAAGCTTATCACGGAAGGATGTGGTGCCCGTGGTGTCTAAGGCTGAATCCAGCATATTTTCGGAGGAGTCTGAAGATGGTGGGGTCGG
The DNA here is from genome assembly GCF_047715775.1 of Aspergillus undulatus. Lineage (NCBI taxonomy): Eukaryota > Fungi > Ascomycota > Eurotiomycetes > Eurotiales > Aspergillaceae > Aspergillus > Aspergillus undulatus. The sequence continues at coordinate 48,802 of NW_027396646.1, forward strand.
CAGCTGCGTCGTGATTGCAGGACGAAATGATGGTTCAAATGTTCTCTCCGGGGACGGTGAAAGAGGAGCTCGTGTGAAGTCCACATAGCCCTCGTTCCATTTTGTATGCTTGACGATGTTCGCTTTGATATCGCGCAAGATCTCGTTTTCCTTCTCTGCTTGGACATCCTCCAGCAACTGCAGGTCCTCTGCAGCTTGGGTGCCAGGCTTTTGTGACATGCGGAGTTGGGTTGCCGCTGGGCGCTGTGCAGGCGGTGCTTCCATCGGCTTCTTCTTGGGCTGGTCGTGAGTTAGCGTCTGGACGAACGGCAATTGACTGTGAAAAGAGCTTACCTTCTGGTTGATGAGATCCTCGTCATCGTCCTTGATGTTGAGTTTTCTCTTCATATCTTTGACTTCAGCCCGCTGCAAGAACAGAACTCGTTCGGTTGCCAGCATCTCCTTCCTCGCCAATTCTCGTTGGCGGACCAGAGCAACCAACTGACGAGCATCTTCAAGCTCCTTTCGGAGTCTCCTCAGTTTATCCGCACTTTGAGCATCTCTGCCACGAGTCTTGCGGATCTGGCGGACTTCACGTCTACGGAAGCAGACATATGGGTCTACATCGTCGTTTTCTTGACCAGTTTCGAACTGCAGATGGAAAGTCAGCAAGATATGCCTCAACCCGTGAATTTCAAGGATTCTTACCTTGAGGTTGGCAAACAACGATTGGCCTTTGTTCCTGGTCCTCAATTTCTTCCAATGATCATATACGTCCTTGGCAAATCGCCTTACGACCTCCTCTACGGTTGCGTCCATGGCGCTCTGCATCTCTGCGAATTCCAGGGGCGGCGTTTTGTCTACCGCTGCAAATGGTTGTTTTAATCGCGCTGTCTCCTCAAAGAAGTTCATGACTTCCTCAAACTGGTCTTCTGTGCAGCGGTCGGCGGGAGCCCGATTCTCATTCATGATTTTCAAGAATACATCGTCTTCGTCAGTCATATTATATGGGCAGCCGCAACAATCCTCCACCGTTGAGGAAAATCGAATGTATGTCGCGGGCTGCGAGAAGACTGGGGGGTATAGTTCGTCATATTGGAGGTTACTGATGACACAGTCCGGAGTTGGAATATGGTTCTCATTTACGACTTTTCCCTGCGCTGTCGCATTGATCGCGACTTGCAGATGGAATTCCTATACGATAAAAGTGCATTAGCATGCGCTGGTTGAGGGCATCATATGCGTGCAAAATTTTCATGTTGGGGTGAGGTCGTGATGGTATCACGTGATATGAACAGGGATGAGGCGGATATAACACCTACCGATTCCTCGGCCTTTTCGACACCGGTTTCGATCGTTTGTAGGCCATTTTGGATGTCTTCCTCGAGGGCATCTATCTGATGCTCACTGACGATGGGTATCGACGCCTTAGAGGTGAGCTTCTTCGGGCGCGTCCTCGCCAATCCCCCGTATCGAGTCATGTGATCGTTTGGGGCGTTTAAGGAACAGCGACCATGGGTAAGGGCCCCGAAATGGGTATCAGTGGAAAGGTATGCTCATACGAAATCGCGTAGTCGTATTTTCTTGATGACCGGAGGTTGGTGGTGGATGATATTGACGGCGTAAATCTCGTAGTCTCCAGCTGGCGGATGAGTTGACGTTGGCGATGTCCAAGCGCGGCCTCAGGGGTTTTCGCCTACTTGTCCGCATCGGGTATAGTGCGGGGCTGGCCATATCAAATTGCTGCGCCGGGCAACTCCCTTGGCATGCTATCTCCAGGTCTCCAGCCGCATCTCCATTTCATTGTCATTGATAGTCCACCACTTTCACAATTGTACATTCACATGCCTGTAGATCAGCTCTGCATTCTTTATTTATCCGCTACATATTCTTTCTCCTATCGCTCTTTTGCTCCGCTTAGCTTCACATCCCGCATTCACCATGGAGCAGTCTAGCGAGCCCAACAACGCCGCTATGTATTCGCGCAGACGACGCAGCTCCCTAGGAACATCGCAGATCTTTGAAAACATTATATCCGCATCGAATTGTATGCTTCGTCTTTCACTACCTAACCTTCAATCACTGACTATCTCCAGTCGATAAGGATGAGGTAGACCGACTCCGCAAGCGTTTCATGAAGCTCGACAAGGTGCGCTTCCCTAGTCAAAAAATAGCCCATCTGACTAGCTGACCTAGGCTATAGGATAACTCCGGCACAATCGATCGCGATGAATTTCTTTCCCTCCCACAAGTATCATCCAACCCACTTGCCACACGGTGCGCCTTCCTCCCCTCCGGCCCCAACCCAGCCAACCCAAGCTAACAAGCCGCCCTCATTCAGAATGATTGCAATCTTCGACGAAGACGGCGGCGGCGACGTCGACTTCCAAGAATTCGTTTCGGGTCTGTCGGCATTCAGCTCAAAGGGCAACAAGGAAGAGAAGCTGCGGTTCGCATTCAAAGTGTACGACATTGATCGCGACGGATTCATCTCGAACGGCGAGCTGTTCATCGTGCTGAAGATGATGGTCGGCAATAACTTGAAGGATGTACAGCTGCAACAGATTGTCGACAAGACGATCATGGAGGCGGATAAGGATCGCGATGGCAAGATCAGCTTCGAGGAGTTTACGGATATGGTTGAGAATACGGATGTTAGTTTGAGTATGACGTTGAGTATGTTCCCCTTTCCCAGCAACTGTCTTCTTATTGACGGCTCGGTGCTAATCTGATTTGCTGTAGGCCAAATCTAATCTTCTAGCGTGACTGCAACTTGGATGGACATGAAACTATGGAGATGGACATCGCTACCGCTTACTCCACTACGCTTGATCTGCTTGAATAGCACCCGCCTCGAAAGGAAACTGGAAACTCGCTAAACCGACTGACTAGAGGCGCCTATCTAGCCGGTTGGATGGATGGACTAACCCATTGATGGATATGATGACCAACCCTCTTATGAAATGATTGTGACGACGAAACCAACCCTACGTGCGGCGCACCTGTTTGTCCTCGCTGGAACTCCGAGTTCAACTGGAGCTGGCGGCACCATAGGTACTGTTACTCTGCTGCTTCCTACAATACCTACCCCCCTATCTGCTTTATCATCATCAGTACTAGCTAGGGTTCACTTGGATGAAATGGCACATGAAATGACTCGAATTTGGATTCGCACGGGAATTGTTAGGAATCGACCAGGGCTAGGTAGATAGTAGGTACTGGTACTCTACTTTGCAAAATAAGCTTGTCTTTATTGGCATCAGAGTCCAGCGCAATTGAGACATGGCCCTTCTACCTCGAAGAGTTAAGGTACGACTAGAATATCGGTGATTAAGTACTACTAGTAGTGCAGCAGACCCAGCAGGCAATATGGACATACTCCACGATTAGCTCGGCTGAGATTTGAGAGATGACATTGTCGCTTTGGACATGTACGGAGCATCTAGGTATGTTAGGATATGCAGTTTCGTATCCATAGGTTAGAGGGATATATTCGTATATCATGGATACGCATGCAGTAAGCATCCCATCCAGTGGGTTCCCGTCGACTTGGGCACACGTGGGTTTAGTAGGCATGCACAACAACATCATACCACGTGAGTAATGTATACAGGTAATATTAAGGTCATGGGAATCTGGAGTATAGAGTACACTAAAAGTGATAAATGGGCTGAACTGGGGAATGAGTAGTACCTGATCTCCCCGACAAGACAGGAAGCAAGCCAACTCCACGCGCTGGTATCAATATCGCTCAAACCGTACCGCTCACACTAAAAATAAATGGCATTAGGATGCCTCAATGCAATAATGAAGTAATGTAACCAAGATCAAGACGGCATCCCTCAGTAGCGGCGTTGCCCATCCAAGCACCGCACTACAGCCTCAGTAGTGCGAAATGACCAAGGATTTGAATCCGTTTGACAACAAGGATAACAAAACAGGTCAAGGAAAAGGTATCATCAAGAATGAAATAGGAAATAAATGAAAGAAAAAAATGTCTATATTGCAGGAGATCACCCAAGACGCCGTCATTTCTCATATCGAAATCATTCATCTCCCTAGAACGACGGAGGCAAAAAAAACAGACGGTGATGTTTAGTGCATCTGCAGCGCGGATAGCGCTCAGAAGAAGGCGTGGAGTACGGAATATTTGATTCACTTCCGCAATGTCAAGTTCATGACGTCAAATGTGATCTGTTCTTCGGCTTCAGTGATGATCTCGAAGAATCCTTTGTCGTGGCACGCAAATGAGGCCAATTGGATAATACACTTGGGTGGGTTCATGAGGTGGGAGATTTCAGCTGGCAGCTGCCGACTTAGGGCTTCGCCATCGATTTCCGGACGTGTTGGGCTTCAGGCATAGCCAGCGTCAGGCGTCAGATGAAGGAAGAGGTAAATTAAAGTTGGAGAAGGTCGTATACTCCGTATAAAGTGGCGATTCGAAGAATTTGGGCATCAAAATTTCAGAAACAGAAATCCCTGCATCTATTAATCAATAGTGCATCCTGAAAGCTGACCATGGCCCAAGGGCTAATTTAGCCCCTGCCTTAGGGCCACCGCAAAAGAAATGACGCGGAAAGTGGCGCCGTCTGGGCACTGGACAGGTCGATCTGTACGGTATCGAGATTCGAGATCCGTGCATCTGATGCCTAAAACCTCACGTGTGCGTGGCGGGGCGAGTCCGAGTGAGCTCAGGTTGGTTTTCGATGAGATCCAAGCATTGGCCTAGGGCTATTCCAGCTTTCGGGTTAATTTCATTCCAAAGAATGACCGGCTTCGGCAGACCTACCAGACAGAATCTCTTCCTCCCAAATCCCCATCTGGTAATCCACCAGGCCATGCTGCTCCATCTGGTCACAAAGTTGTATCAATTGCTTACCCAGAGTATCCATGGCCTCAGTACTAAGAAGACTAGTCCGGGAGGATTGGCGCCCTGTCTGAAGCAATTCATGTGTCATGTCTTTCTGCTTCTGACACAGTGCAAGCCAGCAGATATTGAAATCATTCCACAACTTCAGTCGATCGGAGTGGAGCATCTGGTCATCGCGAAGAATTCCTATTATGCACGACGCACTATTAACTAATTATCCTGGCAGCCCCTGCTTCCAGGGCAGGAGGATGAGGGCAGCCCCAGCAGGGTGGATTGATCTTCGCATTGAGCAAAAGTCATCTGGACGCTAAAAGAGAAAACATACCAAGCTCCCGTGCACTAGCCACCAGCCACTCGGAGATATCTATCAATGATCGGCTAGCCTCTACCAATCGGCCGGCGCGCGTATGGTCGACCGTCCCTCGTAATGCTCGTTGAAATTGTCGATATGGTTCGGCTGAGGACAGAGGTTCTGACAAGGCCTGCGGCTGCTGCGACTGTGATAGCGGCTGCTGCTGTCCCGCCGCCCCCACGGTGGTCATATCCGCCATGGTTGCGGGAAAGGGCTGCGTTGCGCTCGAGCGTCCAATGGGCCCCGGCTGATTATATGTTGACAGAGAAAGCCCCGGTGGCAGGTAGGGTGTTGGGAGCCCAGCGCCTGACGGTTCATTGGGAGCAAAATACTGTGGAACTTGAAATTGACCGGAGAGTGAGTCCAGGGATGCAGACTGCCGTGACGAATATTGTGGCACGACCTCGTACGGGGTCTGCGTTGGGCCCTGCTGCCCGAGGTTGTATACTAGCTCGGGCTCGTATGAAGGGAAGGGTTGCTGGCGCTGCTGGTGGTCGCGCAACGTCGGCGGATACGGTTGCAATTCGTCCTCCTGCAACGCACCGCCCTGAAAAGTGCTGTCTGTGTATCCATAGTCCATGTACGCAGGCATTCGCGGTCTTCCAGCGGCCTGCGATGGGTCTCCACGTGTTGGTGGGAACCCAGCCTGTCTAAATCGATCTGCGGTACTGCCGGACGATCTGGAGGCAGAGCGACGGGACATGCCCGGTTGAGTCGCGTATTGGGCTTGCTGGTCATGCTGCTTCATGCGTTGGAAATCACCATCCATGCCCCCGAACGGACCCCTACACACTGGATCGAGGCCAAGGGTCCAATGCGTCGGGGGGGAGAGCGGAGGACTTGCGTAGGATTCCAGTTTGGCGGGAGTATTGGTGAACTCGGGCAACGCTGCGAACCACGTCCTCCGTCTTAGGGCTCCTCAGACGATTCGTCGTCTAGCTTGTTCCCGGGCGAGAGGCGTATGTGAGTGCCACCCAGTAGATCGCAAGCGCGCGTTAGTCTCACGCTTTCAACCCTGCACGCGGATTTGGTGCTACCACCGAGATGATCTAGATATCATTTTGCCCCAGTCAGCTTTGTTCTCGTCGGATCGTAGCGAGACGTACAATTGGTACTTCGGCGGATCAAATTACAGAAGCACGATAGACGCGAAATGAGTGACCAGATGCAATGGAAGTGCGCGATGGAGCCAGAGCGAGCAATAAATGGAAAGAAGAGCCGCAGAGCTTGTGACTCTGGTCCGGATGAAGCAGGACAGGAAATGGAGGTGAAAGAGGGAGAAGTCAATCTCAAAGTCTCTTCAAACGGGCTCTGTGTGATTAACGTCAGATGCAATGCACGATCTCGTCAGTCTGCTCCGGGGGTTTGCAGCCCAAACGTGCTTATTATTGGGGAACGGGGAGGGGCAACACAGGAGTAAAACTAAACGGGCAACAAGAACGATCGAGAACGGGGTTTCCGGCACGGACAAGAGCCTTACTTATATTGAGCAGAATGATGGGTGGGCGATCCTCAGGCAATTATTGAAAGTCTCCAGGACGAGGAGAGAACGAGGTGACGCTCTGGGGAGTGATGAGACGGCGACCCTGGCTACCATCACAAATCATAGCTCACTAATAGTGACATCGACCCAGGCCTCATTCTTCACGCCTTGTGGGGAGGAAGAGAAACATTAATTAACAGAAAAAGAAAAAAAAAAAAAAGGAGCTTTTGGCAGAGTGAGATGGAGCTGGAAGGGCCGAAGGTTGAGACTAGAGACTAGAGAGACCGGACTGGAAAAAGAAACAAACGCAAATCAAGCATGACATTTGTATAGATAGTTCTGTTCTGTTTTTCTCTATCACTGTTTCCCAATGGAGACAATGACCCCTTCTTTATCCCTTCGTAATCCTATTCTTGCAGTGTTGCCTGCATACAATTTCGCTCGCACTCTATCTGAATCCGTTCGTGCCATTTCCAGGCGACCATGACCACCGAGCACGAGCACACAACAAGCACGAGCACAAGAAGACAAGTCGAGTGGGTAGCTGGGCTTGCATTGCATAGCCCCGGAGCAGGTGCTATTCGGGCCCATCCAGTTCCCACTCAATATCGTCAGTAACCTGAATCGGGAGCAGCAGTGCTAGAGACGCACTACACCCAACTAAGTAGTAGCGATCTCCAACCAGCGGACCCGATAAAGTTGGTGACCAGCCCGCTGGGACGCCATTTCAACACTAAGATTATCACTCACAGCCAGTTAGTCACACGTCCCTTTGTTGGCTAGGAACCATTCCAAATCTCCGGAAATAATCGTTGATCAACTGGTTCCCCTCGCGAGTCGTAGCCCCATTTTCTCCCAAGAAGCCCGCTTACACCGTCCTCGATGATGGTTGACCCAGGTTGCCGGAATCTGACCTGTTACTCGAGGGTCCGGAGAAAATCGTCCGGCAACAATTGGGCACTCAATTGGAAACATCTTGCAAAAAAGCAACCATTGAAAACCGGACGGCGTAAAGTATATTTGCGACTTTATTTTCGACTATAGTTCTTACAATAATCTCCAGTCATCAACAGGGGCATCCGTCTGCCGTCGGATCGCCTTGGGCCTGCACGGGAAGAACCGCTGACAGCCTGACAGTGACAGCTGTTGCGCGGATCCTGGAGGATCAAACCCTGGGCCATTACTACCACGGTCAGTTCAAGAATATGACTTGCTTCCCCCAAAGTACGAAAATAAACAAGGGTTCCTGGAATAAAAAGAGAGCTGCGATGGGTCTGTGGGAGGTTCCGGCTTCGAAAACCACAAAGTTGCATGATCAACGCATGCAGTCCAGTCCAATAGACGCCTGTCACTCGTTCTTCATAGGCTCTGATTCGCCCAGGGGATTCTTCTTAACTTTTCTCGAGGCCCGAGAGCTCTGAACACTGGAAATAAGCCCGTCCGGAATCGAAATCGCAGGCGGTGGTCACGGCATTGGACCTATTGGTCATCCACTTCAGGGATCGCCTCCAAGTTCCAGGACTTCGGCCAGGGGTGGGTGTTACTGTTCGGTTGGCGCTGAAATTCGGAATTCTGGATCGTCAACTCGCCCGGGGCTGGACAATGCGGCGCGGATAGCTGTCGATCATCGCACGCTAGGGAGAACATGGACACGGACTTCGGCCCATGGTGGTGGTTCTAGTCTCAGACATGAATAGACTTTAGAAATTTGTAATTATCGCCACTGTGTAGAGCAAAGTGTTCTTCATCAGTAGCCGCAGATTTAACCAGAGGTTATAAACCAGACAAGAACGAGGGAAATTGCCTATCCTATTCCGAGTCCGTGTTGATCCTGCTCAGAAGTGAGGCAGGTAAGAACCGCCTCATGCTGTGTTGGAAATAGATAGTGAAGCGATTGGTCTCAATTCAGATCATCAACATGACGCGGCTGTCTCATCAAAATTGTTTGTATCGTTGCCCAGGAGGAAGCGATCCTTGACGGGCCATCAAACCCATGATCATGGTCTCGGTAAAGAGTAAGGTGTGCGGATGTAGACCTCGTGAGTTCGCGTACCTTCTGTCTGGAAGACTGTTGCGTCTCAATGCCAGTCACCTGATACTGACATCTCCTCGTTAGGTTGTCCCGTCGTCCTTCACATAACACTGTACAGTTCTCTGCTCAACTCCAACACGGCTCTACAAAGTACGTACTCTTGTCATAGTAGTCTTTACAGGCCATAGCTTTGCTTAGTGGCTGCCTTATTCCAAGACCCTGGTTCATTTTCTCTTCATCCTCTTCAATTGGTCCACCAACGCCGCCCTCGTGGCCGGAGGATGTGCCTTGAAGCCCACGGCTCCCTCCGTCCAATCGACTCCGTTCCGGTCCGGCCACCCCATGCTCTCAGTACATCGGACAGAAAGGTGGAGTCTTTCCATTGGCTAGGATGAGGGCACAAATTCTTGGAAGCTCCTCCTTACGTCCATTGGGCACTTTGAAGAAGGGGTGGTGATCATCAAGCATACATCTAACCGAAGCTTAGGAGGAACGTGCGGGAGTACATAGTACCCGGCTCCGAGTCCCTGGGGCCTGAGCCCCGGTGCGAGGCTATCTTAGGTTAAGTTCTAGAGCTTGGGCCATGGTCCATGCGTGTCGGAATGACTTGATACGGACTGAAGGTTTGAGGATAAGAAACCTTAATGCATCTATCCGCGCTCACATGGTTCGTTCCTCCACACCCTTTTCATTTGTCATGAACACCCTGCGAACTTGAAGATCATGATCTCCAGTGGCAGCCAATCCATCTTCCGATCTTTGAACGCCACGTTGGGAATAGCCGGTCCACCCTGAACTGGATATGGTTCTACCAACTTTGCCATGGGACTTTTTCTGCGGAGCGACACTAGTCCCCTTCCGCCGACCAGCGGTGTTCTGTTCCTCGAGAAAGATTGAGATCCGTTCACCAAAACTCGAACTTAGGTTGACGGGCAGTCGCCAGACACGTTCTCAGGGGGAAACGTTGACAACCAGGTGGAAATGACCACTGAGATCAAACGCGATGATTTCTTGTAATACAACAACTTCACTATACTTGGTTGATTTGATCAGACGAAAGAAACGCCAATAGTTACATGCGAGTTGCCGCGAACATGCAGTGTCGTTGTACCTTGGAACGATACCATGACACCAAATCGAGAGAAAATAGCAGATAACATGCCTTGCCGTGAGTAAAAATACAGTATGCGAAAGGAAAGAAGCAAGAAAGGGATATAAGCATGAGATCGTTCGCAAAGGTTCCTCATCGCTTGACCCATGTGGGGGACTTGCGCGCCTTGACGTGGCCAGGCTTCTTTCTTTCCACACGACGAGCATCCACCGTAATAACGCCAGCTGGACCGCAAGGGAGTATGTTAGCATAAACTCGTCTCGACCGAAAAGAATTTCCACGACTAACTGGCAATACGTACCCCTTCGTAAGATTGGCTTCAATGCAGGCTCGTGTACCATCAATGCTCGACCAAGCGCCAAAGCAACGGCCTCTGCCTGTCCGGTTGTGCCTCCACCATTAACTTTAGCCCATACGTTATACTTGTCGAGCCGGTTTGACGACCGTAGCGCCCAAGTCGCGCTCTCCCGGTCATGTACCCGGGGGAACGCCTCGACCAAGCTCTTTTCGTTGATAAGAACCTCTCCATCTCCTTCCACTAGATATACAACTGCCGAAGATGACTTTCGCGTTCCTTTCCCACGAGCACGGCCAAGTTCGTCGACCGTGGGTGATGCTATTTGGAGGCCGTATGGATTGCCCGGACGAAGAAATTGCTCCAACGTGAGACGAACCTCTTGGGGGCTTATACTGGGGTCGATTCGATTGAGGCGCTGCAGAACCTTGAGGAGACCCTTGTACTTCTTCGTCGGGACCGTCTCGCCAACGAATTCTCGGAATGCCGGTAGCTTCAACCAAGCCATCCTGGGTGCATCGCCTGCGGCTACAGTCGGCAGTGACGCATACTTTGCCAGGATACTCTCGAGCTTCAATAGGTGGTCAAAAAACTTTGGCGTGCCGGTGAAGTAGGATGGTGATGCGGGAATGATTCGGGCGGGTCGGTTCTCAAGACTTCTGAAGTCGATTTCCGGGGCTGCGGGATGAGCTTCAGTCGCGTAGCCACGCTGAATACCATGGAGTTGCGTGCGCGTCGACAAAATAGTTCGGGGAGCGAGGTGTGGAGGAGCTGCTGAGCGTTGGGAGAGACTCGCTCGAAGGTAGGTTGCTGAACGGACAGACTGCATGGCGTGAGCCACGCCGGTAGGGTTTTTCCAACCCATTATGAGCCAGACCTGCTGTCAAAGACCTCAATCTCAGGTCAAGGACAGGAATCCGACGGAGAGGGTGGGGGTTGGCTGGGCTTCGCTGTCTGATGCTTCCGGTCTTAGGCAAACCTGAGGTTTTTCGATGTTGACCCACGTGATTCGATCAAACGTTCCTCCGGCGCCGAAACTCCGTCTGATTCGCACAAAATTATTTCATCCGCTGGAGACTTGACACTTCCCCTCCTTCTTTTCTCTCCTTTCTTTCTTCTCCTCCATCCCTTCCCTTCCTCCTCTATACCCTCAAAATGTCTTTCGGCAAGCTCTACGGTCGTCGCGTACGTTATCTCTTTCGCTTGATTCAGACGCTCATCGCAGTGTCTGAATTTTTCCCCTGGAAAAACAGCTGGAAGCTAACAGCATTGATAGGAGAACACTCGCACCATCTCCATCCTCGTTGCTGCTAAGCACAACGACCTCGACATCGAGCTCGTTGAGACCGAGGCCAACCCCGCTGCCGACTTCAACAAGTCTGATGCTTACCTCAAGCTTCAGCCTCTGGGCAAGATCCCCGCTTTCGAGGGTGCCAACGGCTTCACTCTCTCTGAGGTTATCGCCATCGCTGTCTACGGTACGTACAGACAATTTTGCAAAATTTGCAATCTGCCAAAGCCCATTTCCGTTTATATGATGAGCAATTTCATTATTAGTTATCCCTGTCAGAACTATACTGTTGATAACATACACCTCTGAATTTTTTTTGGTTACCCCGCCTTTGGGCGGATATCTTTGGTCTGAGTCACCAGACTTTGCGATCACTCGTTTTGATGTGACAATTGATACTGACTATCGTCAAGTGACCTCCCAGAACGAGAAGACCACTCTTCTCGGCAAGACCAAGCAGGACTATGCTTCCATCCTCCGCTGGTTGTCATTCGCCAACTCCGAGCTCCTCGCCAGCTTCGGCTCCTGGTTCCGCCCCCTTCTGGGTCTGGACCCCTACAACAAGAAGAACGTCGATGAGGCATCCAAGGCTGCCCTGAAGAAGCTCAGCGTTCTCAACACCCACCTCACTGCCAACACCTACCTCGTCGGCGAGCGCATCACCCTTGCTGATCTCTTCACTGCCTCTCTCCTCACCCGCGCCTTCGCCACCGTCATTGACAAGAAGGTCCGCTCTGACTACCCCGCCGTTACCCGGTGGTACCAGACCATCATCGCTCAGCCCGCCTTCAAGGCTGTTGTCGAGAACCCCGTCCTCGTCGACGAGGCCATCAAGTACACTCCCCCCAAGAAGGAGGAGAAGCCCAAGAAGGAGGCTGTTCCCGCCGCTGCTGCCCCCGCTGAGGAGGAGAAGCCCGCTGAGAAGAAGCCCAAGCACCCTCTTGAGGCTCTTGGCAAGCCTACTCTCATCCTTGACGACTGGAAGCGCACATACTCCAACGAGGATGTCCGCACTGCTGCCATGCCCTGGTTCTGGCAGAACTACAAGCCCGAGGAGTACTCTCTCTGGAAGGTTAACTACAAGTACAACGACGAGCTCAAGCTCACCTTCATGGCCAACAACCTGATTGGTAAGCCCTAATCTGTCTCTATCGTGATTCTCTTAAATTACTTACTGGATTTGCAGGTGGTTTCCACGCCCGTCTCGAGGCTTCCCGCAAGTACCTCTTCGGTTGCCAGGGTGTCTACGGCGAGAACTACGCCTGTGTCAACCAGGGTGTCTTCCTTGTCCGCGGCCAGGAGGCTCTCCCCGCTTTCGACGTCGCTCCTGACTACGAGAGCTACAACTTCGAGAAGCTCGACCACACCTCCGAGGCTGACCGCAAGTACGTCGAGGACATCTGGGCCTGGGATGCCCCTGTCCTTGTCGACGGCAAGGAGCTCCACAACGTTGACGGCCACGTCTTCAAATAAACGAATTAGATGCCATAGTTACTGACTCATGATGATGATACCTAAAACACTATGACACTTTCTTTGTTGTTCAAGCTTTTTATCTGTGCCATAAATATCTCTTTCTAAAAGTATCTAACATCGAGAAGGGAAATATATACCCCCGTCAGATGGAATCGCTTCCAATCGCGCCCGTCATGTCTACGCGTCTACGCCTCCACGATGCAATGGTTTATGTCTAGTCAGAGAATGAAAGGAATATTCAAGTCTACTACATGTTTCTGTCTCGATCATTGGAGATCACCAGCCCTGTAACAGAGTTGTGCATATAGCTTGTCCGTATCGGACTTGGTCCTAAGCGTCCGATATATATTTCTTAGGCATGGTCTCACATATGAACCCAACCCACTTTTAATATTATAAATAGGTGTAACGACAGTCAATAATATGAATAAACCTATTTAGGTAATTATAGGAGACAGTTGAAACGTAAATGCTTTTAGGGTATCCAATGCTAAAAGATTAACCTGCCTACTTATTCACTCCCACAAATTCTCGATAATGCAATACACAAGAGAACTAACTTCTGGGACCACTCAAACTTGAGATATATGCACGCAGCAGCAAAATACCCAAGTATAACCCACAAAGAAGAAAAGAAGATAAATCCAAATAGAAGGTGCCTTAGATCTTTCTCAACGATTCCTCCAACCGATCAAGAAGCGTATTTCCCGACTGTACAGATGATGCCGAAGACGGCGACCTTTGCCTCTGCGGTTCAGAACTTGATTCCCCGGCGACTAGATCTTGATTCTGATGCTCAATATCGGACTGGATGGGCTGGGAATCCGCAATATCCTGTTGCTGTGCCGGTGCCGAGACTGTCGCAGCGGATGCGCCTGCTTTAGCCGCAAGACCAGCGGCCTGACGAGCGGCCTTCTTCTCCTGTTTGCGTAGTTTGCGGTTCTGTTTGCGAATCTCGCCTGGCTCGGTGCCTGCTTCTGCGTGTAACTTAGCTAGAGCTTCTCTAGCTAGACTGTTGGCACTGGGCAAACGTGTAGGGTCGGGGTTGCCAGGTATCTGAACCGGCCCTAGGTCAAGATCAAGGATCCTCGTTTCGGGATCTGTAGAAGACCACTCGTGAAGCTTTTTGCTGACGTCGTCGCATTTTGAGAGGATCTCAAGGCGCTGAAGAACTTTAGGGAAGATGGACGACTCATCAAGGTTGGGGTCGTTGGTGAATTCCGGGATCTCAATGAGGTTGTACGGTTCGCTAAGGGCTTTGAGTTTGCTGTCGTCGATGAGAATAGTGTTTGTTTGGTCCCAGCGTGAGGCCTGCTCCGCCGCCTTCTTGGTTTCGTTCCTTGGATATGATGCTTGGATTTTTTTGCTGGACCAGACTGTTTCTAAGGTCTTGTAGACCTGGATCTTGGAGTTGTATTCCGCCGCCGAAAGGCCGAGTTTGTCACGGCCCCATTCTGCGACGAGTTTCTTGCGGTTGGGCTTCGGGAATAGCTTCTGGCAGACTGCGTCTACTGTAGGTGGCTGTGAGCTGGACCAAATCATGACCTTGTATTGCTCAACCAAGGTCTCCAGGAAATGATCAAGGCCGACTCTCCGAGAGAAAGTAGGTGGAAACTTTTTCGTTTTCCGGTATATCAATGTGCCATTGAGGTCAAGAATCACAAGTAACGGCTGAGAAGACGATAATTCCTGAGGCCGCAGAGCTGCTTGATCAAGGTACTTTTTCGTTGCCGATGGAGGTCGAGGGGCTTTGAAAGCCTGATGGCGAAGCTTCTCCGGGACCGAACTCTTTGAGTCTTGACTCGAGGGAGCAGCTGCGTTGTAGCCAGTTGAACTAGTTGCGCCTACCTGACCAACTGCATTGAAGGTATTGTTTACTCCTGCCCAGCCCTGGCCCTGCTGCGAGTCAAAGTTCATGAAGGCGGGAGACGGTAAGAAAGGTGGCATGGTCAAGAACGGATTCACAGCCCCGAGCATAGGAAAGAGTGCAGGGTTCGGTAGAGACGGGTCTAATGATAGAAAGAATTGCGACTGCAACTGATTTGGCGTGCTGGAAGGAAGGAAAGGCTGCTGGGACGAAGGATCCATGGGCATTGGAAAGCCACCGAACATGGGAGACAGGTTCACCATCGAGAAGTCCGTTAGGCCATTGTTTGTAGGGAACAGCATTGGGCCATTGTTCTGCGTTTGAGGCGGCTGTATCGAAGGCGGTTCGCGCCGCGGAGAGAATGACCTCCCTGAATGCCCATCATGAAAATTCGTCGCCCCATCCGAACGTTCTCTGCGCTTCCTCTGGTGTCGCCACGAAGGACCTCTTGGGCTTGCCTGAGTTTCATGCGCAATATCCTTTTCTTGCGGTGCCGCATTTTGAGCATCGCGATAAGAAACTTTCGCATTCCACCGGCCGTTGTACGGCCTCCAACCAGGCCTAGGGCCGGGGCTTATTTGACCATTTTGCGGTCTCTGACTTGACGTTTGTGGCACGGCATTTGATGGAGCGTGCCTCGGCGGCTGCGGTTTCATTGCGGACAGTATCGGATATCTATCGGTGCTAGCGTGGGCGGCATGGATTTTCGCAACTGACAATGAATGTGTTCTATGTCGTAACAATAAGCGATGACTGGTGAGCGTTCTGGAGAGCTGCGAGAAGACAGTTAGCCGCCACCGACATGCGATTGTGGACGGGAGTATGCGCCTTATCGTATGCCCCACACCGGGACATTGGAACAGACGACTCGACGAGACTAGAAGAGAAAGGTTGGAGAAGAAAGAAACGAACGAGGTAATTATAGACCTAGATGAGCAAGCCAAAAAAAGATCAAAGGCGCCAAAAAGAATGCAAGATAGGCAGTTGAGGAGCAATGAGGAGATCGGGCGCTTGGTGTCAATCAAAATCTAGATCAAGACCGACGGCGAGGCCGCACTGACCGCCTAAACATTCTGGCAGAATTAATTGTGTTTTTTGCATCGCGACCTCACCGCCATGACATTTTCAGCAAGCCAGCCATTGAATCAGGTGTTTGTCTCAGTTTGATCCTAAGAAAACTTCGGATAGAGTAAGGAAGATGGTCATTTCAAACCTTCTCAGCCGCCGTGTGCGAGCCCGCCCAGATGAGGACGAAGAAGTCTACTCCGACGACTCGGGGTCAGGATCAGAACCCCCGAGCGAGGACGAGGGGTCAGCCGAAGGCTCAGACAGCGGCAGTGAAGGCTCACTAGACGGCGATGATGATCTCGTATGTCCTGCACGACTATATCACTCTCCCAGAAGCAAATTGACTAACTCCACTAGTCAAACTCTGACCAAGAAGCCAGCGACCTCGGCTCAGAAGAAGACTCGGACTTGGAAGAAGAAAACAACGATGAAGACGTCAAATCATCCCTAAACAATATCTCGTTCGGCGCCCTCGCCAAAGCGCAAGCTTCATTCGCGCCGAAATCTAAGCGGCGCACCAAGACCCTCAAAGAAAAGGAGGCACCGACAAAGTCACCACTAGACGACATCCGAGCCCGCATCCAAGAGGCTCGAGAACAAAAGCGCAAAACGTCAGCAGCATCATCAAAAGATAACTCAAACCCGAACCCCACGAGTTTCGACAAACCGCCCTCCCGCTCCTCAAAACACGCACCGACAGTCCAGTCCTCGAAATACGCCGTCTCCCGGAAACGCACAATCATTGAACCACCCAGTGTCCCTAGATCTCGAGATCCCCGATTCGACCCTACGATCGTCGGCCGCAGGGGAGGCGGGTCATCTAGCGGCCCAGGCAACGCCTACGCCTTCCTAGACGAGTACCGCGCGGCGGAACTAAAGGACCTCAAAACCGAACTTGCAAAGACGAAGGATCCGAAACGGAAGGACGCCCTCTCGCGCGAGATAAGAAGTACAACTGATCGACTGCGGTCGATCGAGAATAATAAGCGTGAGCGGGAGATCCTGGCTGAGCATAAGAAGCGCGAGAAGCAGCTTATTCGGGAGGGGAAGAAGGCTTCTCCTTATTATCTGAAGAAGTCGGATGTTAAGAAGCAGGCACTTCTTAAGAAGTATGAGGGTATGAAGAGCAAGGATCGGGCGAAGGCGCTGGAAAGGAGGAGGAAGAAGGCCGCGTCTAAAGAGAGGAAGGAGATGCCGATGGAGCGGAGGGGTTTTGGTGGTGGTGATGATGAGGCGCCGAGAAAGAGGCAGCGTTTGGATTGAGGACTACATACAGAGTTTACGAGCGATGATTTCGTTGTACATGCTTGAAGATAGAAATGACTTTGTTTGATACGCCTGAGACTCTCGTAGCCAGAGATGGGAATATGAATTCAGATGGCCACACATATTAGTTGACATTACCCAAAATTACCCGCAACCTTTCTCAGCCACGCAATGAGATCATCCCAGAGAAAACATGGAACTACCTATCATGTTTCTGAAGACCAACAGCAGAGGAATGATAATGAGAAAGCACATGGTATCGCAACTGGGCATCAAAGCCATATAATAATCACCGAGATATCAAAGGTCGAAAAAAGGTATGGACAAGATTCCTGAGACATGGAACAAATGGAAAAACTCCGCATTAACGCCGCCTGGCCATGAATCGGGGTCAGGGTACAAGAGAGCGTATTGTCTTTTTGAGCTGAAAGTATCATGACGACTAAAATGGGGATAATAGAGAAGCGAAGTTAACATATGAAAACCAACCTGAACCTATTTTGGGTTCAGTTCATGCTGTTCATGTAGGGCATATCCATCTCAAATCATCATGCGCGCGGCCGAGAACGTTCCATACCAGCTTGTATCATGGAGCTGTGTCATCAAGACTGCTGCACAGAATTAAAGCTGGGAATAAGGGCTGTAGATCGTTGATATCGAAGGTTGGCCAGCTGGCAACGTCTCAAGAATGGAACAGCTCCCAAGCACGTGCACAAAGCCCCAAGAATTCTTCCTTCTTTCTCCGCTGTGTCTCCGGGGAGTCTCGTCCAGCACCGAAGGGCCCATAGGCAGGGCCCGGACCATGTCCCAAAGCGGGGTTTGGTCTATAGTGAGGATCAGGCCCATGGCCTAGTGGTGGGCTACCGTTGTCTCGCTCATACTCGCTTCTGGGGCGACGGCGTGCGGTTCCTTCAGATGCGTATGCGCCTGGGTGGTGAGGAGCATGGGCGTTTGCCATTGGTGCAGTCTCCAGGTGAGGCATAGCAGACTTGGGTCCATTGGCGATGCGGGGAGAAGGCGGGGTTGGTGGTTGGTGGCCACCGTAATGCACGATGCGCGGCAACAGATCTTCACGTCCACCAGACATATCTTGAACTGCCTCTTCGGCTGAGCGGTACTCGCGAGGTCGGTTTGATTGCTGCGCGCTTCCTGGAATCCGAGGTGACGGTAGAGGGGGTAAGTTGTTCGCTTGGTTTGAGTTGGAAGCAGTTGAGCTTTGGTAGTAGGGTGTGCGGTTTGCGTCACGGTCTCGAGAAGCCGCCAGGGCATCGGAACCGAACACGTCTGACAGGGGTGGAAGGCGATTGCTGGTTTGTGTGGCGGGCACATGGTGAATATGTGAAGTAGAGCCTAGCGTTGGGCTCTGGTTGACGACATGGCGTGTCAACGGCTGTGGCTGGTGCCGGCCTGTGAAAGTTTGATTAAGCGGTGCGGACTGGATAACGCGCTCGTTGGCAAATTGCGCTGCTGTGGGAGGAACAATGGACAATCCAGCAGGCTTCCTCTTCGACGTAGCCTTTGGGATGCTGAATGGGTTGGATTCTGAAGGTTTCGCCGCGTCAGGGTCGTCATCTTTGGCGGACTTTTGGAGTCTAGCTTCGATTATATGCCGTTGCTGGTCTCGCACTGACAAGCTTCTCTGTAGTTGTTCTCGCATAGCCGGATCGTGAGTCTGGAAGCCAGGGGACAAGCAGGCGATTCCCACGTCTTGTATACTGAGATCGCGAGCTGTCATGGGACCACCAGGAGGGCGAGCTGATAGTCTCTCGGAGTTGGGAAGACTGGTGGAAAGGTCTAGCTTTCTGGGCCGAGGACGGGTATGAGGTTGTATTCCAGGTGAAGAAGGCGGCTCCTTTTTCACTATAACTTTCGGGGCATTGCTTCCGCTTTGCGAGCTAGTAGTACGTTAGATTCGACCGTCGTCTAACATCCTTGATGGTATACTTACGAAGGGGATGTTGGTTTCTTCCCCACGGGAGAACTCTTGTTAGAGGATCCATCACGGGAACCAAGAGCAGCACGCGGCGGGGTAATGCTGGACTGGGTGCTGGAGTTTGCTGGTGCCAGCCGTCTTGGACTGGAGTCTCTATTCATGCGGGGAGATGGTAGGGGTGCGGCCGGGCCAGGCGCGACGGCGGTAGACATTATAGACTTCAGCGCAAAGGACGGAGAGTCGGAAAGCGAGCGACGAGGGCAATACGGCGTATAAAAATGATGTACAGCGTGACTTGAATCTAGAAGGCGGTGCAGCGAGCCTAAAGCGAGCGACTCTGGTATCCGGTCGATGAGAGCCACAAAAACTCCCTTCTTCCAGCTAGTAACATATAACCTGTTCGTATATATATAGAAGCCGTCTGCGTCCCAAGGCTGTGCCACGATCTGAAGCGAACCGTTGTATGAGCTTCACCTGTAACAGGAAATGTAGAGGAGCGATGCCGAATCAAAAAGCGCGCGGTATCAAGCGATCAGCGGTGGAAGCGGCTAACGAAGGTCTGTCGTCTCCGCGAGAAGGTTTAGAAAGAAAAGACAGGAGAGACTGAAGCTAACGAAAGGAGGCTTGGGCGGCCAACGGGAGACAACTTCAACCCAAAGAGCGAGCCACGGCGAGGACAAAGGCGACGAGAATAATAATGAAAGCCGGTGGCAGGGTACAGCGAGCCAATACCGATTCGGAAGTGCCCCGGGGAGGCTTGGTCGAATGGTTGGGTTGAAAGGAAGAAACCTGGGCACGCTGTTGGAATGGCTCGATGAGGGGAAAGGCGGTTATCCCAAGCTGGCTGGCGGCAATATGAGCACGATGAGAGGTCAAAGGAAATAATAATGAACCGGGATCTTTGAAGGCCTAGCCCAGAACGAACGCAATCGGCCAAAATGAGGGCAGAAAAAAAGAAACGAAAGAGAAAGAAGAGCGCGCCCGGAGGAATGCAAGAGGCAGAAAAGAAGCAGCTCGCGGGGACCGAGAGAAGAGTGAGGCTCTGGAGGAGGGAAAGGAGGGAGAAGAGAGGAAGAGAGCTGGAGGAGGCGGGAGAGAGATTACCGACGGAGATGGAGATGGACTGGAGTCTTACAACTGTGTCCAGAGAACGAAATTAAGATCCTTCTTTGCGTTTATAAAACGAAATTGGGCTGAAACAGAGCCACCAACTGCGAACAGTTCGCATGCATCTGTTCCTGGCTCTGTGCTGGTGGAGCGCCTGCCCATCTGATTGGCGTCGCCTGAGACATGGTTTGTTTCTGGCTGTGATGATGTGACACTTTTGTGACAACCTCCTTTTCGCTCCTATAAATCTCGCGCTGAACCCTGCACGTTTGGAGCTCGATTTGAGAGCACTGCCATGTCCAACTTCAGTCACAGAGCCTGGTAGCCTGCTGCTAACGGCCGTCTATCCACGGAGTGTCCTGGATGGATGAGTTCGCAAAGTAGGGGCACCAGCTCCAGCGACCCATCCAGATCGATCCAGCCTATGAAGATCCTGGCGCCGGCGCTTCGGGCTGCTTTGTATGGAGCCTGCGACCTCCAAGGGCTCTCCATTCAACTGGGAATCAGCTGGTCTCCTTTGTCTTTCGCCTCTTCCTCTTTGCCTCTTAACTGCTTCCTCCAGAGTATGGATTTTTATTCAGATTCTCGAGAGCTGAACCCTGATAATAATGCTGTGTGGGAGACTGTTTCATCGCCCCAATGTAATCCGTTACTATTATCCACCAGCTGGCGCCGGTGGACACCCAAGACGGTCAATAGTCTCGGCTTCCATGGCCTGTCACACATTTATGAATCACGATCCCTTCCCCTCATCCGATATCCTGACTGCCCCGAGTCTTTCTGCCCCGGTTGTCTGCTTCTGGGATACGCTCGCCCTGCTTTCCTTTTTCCCTGTCAGGCTTTCCGACTCGACGTCTCACATTCCATCGGCCTTCTCCTCGGGCTCCAACAGAATAGTACGATTGAGGTGAGACTCACCTTCTGGAATCAGCCAGATGTTGAACAAAGGCGACAAAGCCACACTCAAAAAGCCTCGCATCTGCGATATCTAGACTACATTTGAGGCTGTGATCCAGGCAGCATAGGACCGTGCTGGATTCCCACGAGCAAACTAAGCTGTCACGTCACAACTGATCTTCGACTAAATCGTTGATCCTGAAGGGGTCCAAGCTGGAAGCCTAGAACCTCCTCCCTTGAACCTTCTTCCCTCTCTGTTCTGATAAGTTCCCTTAGTTTCCTAGCCTCGTCCCAGCCGCTGCACGGGAAGCTTCTCCAGGCGGAGATCCCTCTGCAGGTGTAATTTTCACTGGCACAAGCTGAGCCTGGCCTAACCCACGTCAAAGAAAGTACGTCAGACTGCCTTTCGCTGGCTGGATTGAGGTCTTGCGTCCTGCTTCCCTATCACGCAGTTTACGCTGCAGGAAATGATCCTTTTGTCTATCTTACCTCGAATCCCTCGATATCTGAGTCAAGCGGGGTATGTACACTATACAGCAGGACAGCTGTCACTGCCAGTCAACAACGCACGCCAACCGAGTGACAACACAACAAAATGCACTGCACGGGCTTATCAATCTACCCTCACTTGCGGATCCAGGTACCGAACGCCGCTTCAAGTGGGACTTGGAACTTCTAGACTGCCTCGGTGCTTCATCTATCTAGATGGCGAAACTCACGTCATACAGAGTACGGGGATTGAATCTTCCATCCCTGTTGAGGTTGCAGCGCCAATGCTAACTTGCCACACCTTCATGCTCTATCGGGACGAAGTCATTTGCTGTTTTTGCTCTTTGTTCTCACTCATATATATCTGTAGATGTATGAGATCATCACATCATGAGCTATAAAATGTCTCTGACCCGGCTCACTGCTTGAGGACCTGCACATACCTGCGGTCAACGGAGAATGTGATGAGATCAGGCCACCGGAATTCCAACAATCAAGTTCGCAATAATAACGCCCCACGGCAACTCGCTTTGAGACAGGTAGTTTCTTCCAAAGTTCCTCGCGGCTCTGGCCCGACCCGGCTGCTGAATACAATCATCCAGACTTTATGCGAGAAAGTCTACAGGTGCAAGTTACGTTAGACCCTTGGTGTATTGCTTGTCCCTTACAATACAAGCCTCAAACATATGTCCACAGTGTACTACGTTCAAATAAACCCTTTGGAAAGCAAAAATTACCTCACTTCATGCGCTTATTAGCCCGTTAAGACTAGATCCCCAGACCGAACTTATGAGCCTGAGGCACCAGCCTCCAAGGCGGTGGATGTCCCTATCGATAACCGCCGCCGAACTTTTTTCTCCGGCGATTTGTAGAGCCGCGATCTCCTCCCTCATAGCGCCCTCTTTCCCTTACCCCTCCCATTGCATCTGTCGCGGAGAAATAGCGACGGCACTGAACTTATTCGACACACTTGCACCGACGCCGACGCCTCCGCCGCGACTTCCCCCGGATAGACCTGCATCTCCCCGCAGCCAACAACCCTAATCCAGCTACCTGAGAAGACAGACAACGAAGATGCCCGGCTCCGTCCACTCCCAAGATAACGACCAATCCATGGTCGACGCTCAGGCCCAAGAGAACATCGAGCAGGAGGAGGAAATTCTAGAGGAGAAGAAGATCGTCGTTGTATGTGCATCTCTTTTTCCAAACCCGACTGCTCGCTCGCGGAGAGTTAAACGACGCGCGCACGGATATGGATATGGATATGGATGGACCATGGAATCTCAGACTAATACGTTTATGCGATGGTAGTTACCCGGTGCCACGGACACAGCGGCCTCGTTCCAGTTTGAGGGGGAGGGACACACACTGGGGAATGCGTTGCGGTATGCGATTATGAAGAAGTATGTCTCTATCTCCCAACTCATTGTGGCTTCATGGTGTTTGGCGGTCTTGAGTTACTACAGAGGTCGATAATTCGTATCTTGGTGCTGACAATCCACCCTTGACAGCCCCGACGTCGAATTCTGCGGCTACACGATCCCGCACCCGTCAGAGACGAAGATGAATATTCGGATTCAGACTTATGGTTTGTATACCCATCCATATTCACATACCTACATATATCCCACCCGCGTCCATCTTCGGACTAACTCTTTTAATAATAGAAAACACAACCGCCATCGAAGCACTAGAAAAGGGCCTCGACAGCCTGATGGACCTGTGCGATGTCGTAACGGATAAGTTCACTGCTGCGCGGGACGGGTTTAATGCTGCGCAGGCGGATCGGATGGAGTCATGATGTCCTGCTGTGTTCTGTATGGTTCTGTTTTTGTCCCTTACTTCGACTTGGATAGGCGTTATTTGATTTGTTTGTATGAGAAGAGTTGAAGTTGGTTTTATTGATATCTGTGTATATTGGCTGGTTTATAGACATATATTTCGTTACATTACGTTGCGTTGCAACTTCAGGAATCACGCATAGGACTTTGCGGATTTACTATGCGGTATATGGCTTAGAGGTCGACCTGGCTTTGGTTCGGACGGGTTAAATGCGCTAGTAGTAGTGGACCATCGGCTCCTGCATATAGGCGGTATGATGGGCTCTTTTAACCCATATATATGCCGTTATTATGAGGAGATGAGTAGCTCATAGCAAGCAAGACCACAAAGTGTTTAGCTGTCTAACCGACATGACCACTGTGATTCAAGAGACGTGGCTTATTCCGGCAATCTAATATATACAAAACGAACACCCTCTATGAGCTTGCACACGGGAGTCCATACATAGGGCATCGAAATCTCGAAATAATGCTAGCCTGAAAATACAATGGGAAACATGGAATGGATTGGAAACATAAGAGAATGCATTTAATTGCGGCCCTCCAGGAAGCCCGAGATGAAGTTGGGGGGCAGCCGGGCGCCGGGGTCTTCCTCTGGCCGGAAGTATTTCATCACGTGGGAGAGCTGTTTCCAGTAGTTGAGGGTTTCCTAAAGTTAGAGTTAGCTTGCTGGACCGGTTCGTGCGGCTGAAGGTGGGTGGTATGTGTATGCTCGGGTGTATTCACGCATAGCCGGACCCATCCATGTATGGCGGGCTCGCGGATGACTTGAGACACGGCACCGCATGATAGTGTAGACTAACCTGGAACTCGGCGTGGCTCTGGAAGAGGAGCACATCAACGACATTGAGTTGGCTGACGTAGCGGTGTTTCTCGAATTCCTGGCGGATCTTGGTGCGGATGGCGGAGACGGGGATGTTCAGAGAGTACATTGTTTGGATCTCGGGGGACTATAGAAAGCAATTATGGGCTATGGTTAGCCTTTCTCTCTCCAATTGACGCCGTAGCCATAGCATGGGTATCGCGGTAACTGCTGTGTCGTGTTATGGCTGAGCGATATATGCCGTTATCATGCCGTGCCATGCCATGCCATGCCATATCAAACCATAACTACAACCACCGAGCGTCTGGATCATAAAGCAAGGACAAAACCGGGGTACTAACAGCACGAAGCCAATCCCTATAAGACAGAAGGACACGCTTCTTCGCATCGCCCCAATTGACAGCTATATGAAGGTATCAAAGGTCAGCATCGGGATTCGACCATTGACATCGCGCCAATTTCAAAGATACATCGGGCCGTCGCGGAGGAGGGAAGAACATACAGGAGCGGGTGCGCTGCGCGAGATATGTCGGGTTGATGGTCATCTTGAAGAGGTTTTGTTCGTCGTGTACGCGAATGGGACACTGCGGAGGGGCAGGAGTCGTTGCGAGGGGAGAACGAGGTATAGCCGGGCTGGATTGGAGGAGGTTTGCGAGCCTGGTTTGGTTAGTGCTGCCGTGTGGAGAGACGGGGTGCTAAAATTGGATTCACCGCCTACCGTTTTGAAAAATTTCTTTTGCGGGTTTGAGATTGCGATGGTCCTTCTCTTTCTCGTTGACACTTGATTTTATCTCCATAATTGTTGTTTCTCGTTCTGCTGGTTTTCCGGTGTTTTCGATAGCTTGGGACTCAAGGAATATCTTGTATCCGACTTGTTTTGCACGGCCACTCGATCCCCACCACCTCCCCTCACGATGGCGCCAAAGGCAGGCGCAGGAAAGCCCAAGTCGACCAAAGGCGACTCGAAGAACAACAAAGTCCTCGGCGCAAAAGTCAGCAAGAAGAATGTCAAGCGACCGCCGCCAAAGGAGGTGAAATCGAAGGCCCGTACCGAGCAGAGTCAACTGAAGAAGACGAAGAAGAGAGAATACACAGAGGCCGAGCTGGACCTTCCCAAGCTGAACATGATCACGCCCGTTGGTGTTGTAAATCCGAAGGGGAAGAAGAAGGGGAAGACGTTCTGTGATGACCCGGTATGTTGTCTTCTGCTTGAGGGCTGGACGCCAAAAGACATGCTAATTGTGTTCTTGTCTTAGGAGGCGATGATGACGATTTTCGCTATGGTTAATGCCGAGAAGGAGGGTCAGATTGAGTCTAAGATTATGAAGGCCCGGCAATTGGAAGAGATTCGTGAGGCGAAGAGGAAAGAAGCGGAGGCGAGGCAGTCTGAGAAGAAGTCTAAACTGGTATGGAACGAAGCTGAGATTGAGTGAAGTTGATTTTGCTGACATGCTGTTTTGTAGGAAAATGCCAAAGAATCAATTCGCCAGAACCGCAAGAGCAAGGGAGGCGCCTCCAAAGACTCCAAGTCAAATAAGACCGCCGAGGCCGACAGTCCGAAGCCGAAGTCAAGCGGCAAGAAGAGTGTTGCGTTTGCTTGAGTGGTTTCGTACAAAAAGTAATTCTGTGTATAGCATGTTCTATTCTGTATCTAGAGGGGTCTTCGGCGTTTCTATGGGTCTATCTATATCTTTCGAAGCATGACATGAATGACACTCGTGACGAACATCACCGTCATCACCATTGCACAAGTTTATCAGAGCGCAGCGCTAATCAATAATCGGGAGGTTCATTTTACGCCGCATGGGGTCAAAGTCGCCCTCCTTCTCTTCGAAAGAGATGTCTATGTGGGGATCGTATGAGCGCCCGGGTACCTTATCCGGTTTCTCAGCCACGGGAGGCGTATCAAGATCGATCTCGTTCGCCATCAAGTTCAGGAAGTTGTTCACCTGCCAGGGATTAGAGTGAATGCCTAATGCAGGGCATCAGGGGTAGTGACTCACCGGCTTTACAAACCATCTATCACCCCCGAGCTCGAACCAGCCAAGGTGACCACCCCAAGACGTGGTCATCATGACTCCGTAAGGTGTCTGAGCGATTTCCTGGAAAGGAAGCGCTGTAATACTTGCGATCTGTTTTGTGTCAGATAATGAAACTACCAGAGTTCTTGAAATCTTACTGGATCGTCCTCGGCTTGTATCACAAAGAAAGGGATTCGGATTGAGAGTAACCCGTCAATGGAAGATGCATCACGGTAGTAAGCGCCTTCTGTAGGGTAACCCCACAAGCGGCATACCAAAGCCCTAAAGAAAGTTAGAATGAAAGGGGATACAATTCAAGAACATGATGCACACCTGTCGAATTCGTGCAGATATTTGATTTTCCTGACTGCATCCCCATCAATCCTTGGATTCTTTACAATCTCTTCGGCATGACTAAGAGATAATTAGCACATTGGAAAACTCATGGACAGAGCTTTGCATACTGTTCGAAAAGTTGTTTCATGCTGGTACCCATCACTTTGCTATACACCTGGAGACCCATAAAGCTACTTTGCAGGGCCACATTGCTCAGCTCCAGGTTCCAAGGGCTTGCACAGAGGATTGCTGCTTTCAGCTGGCAGGCGTCGCCTTCCTCGCCCAAATACTAGCAAAGTTAGTTAGTTGAACACTACACAAAAGTAGAAGACGTACGTTGGCAAGAATGCTTGCGCCGAGAGAGAACCCAATACCAAAAAGAGGTCGGTTAGGGAAGGCCTTTCGCAGCCACTTCACAGCTTGACGAACATCCCACGTAGCACGAGCATTATATAGCACACCAGTAGATATCTTCATCTGGGCACAGCCTCTTGAGTTGACAACACAAGCTTTCCAGTTCCGGTCTGCAATCAATGGATGGATTACATGGCGCAGGTAAAGTTCGTGAGAACCGCCGCTTAGACCATGCAGGACAACGAGCATCGGCTTATTGTCGTCTGATGGCAGAGCAGCGAATTCATCTTCGGATAGCATCGCCGTCCGCTCAGGGAGACCTGAGGGTAGGGTGTACTTTCTCTCTGCGTCGGTTGCTTCGGGGTCTGTGGGTGGTTCGTATGGTTCAACCACAAAGTCAATTGCAAAGTGTCCCTTGTATCTGACGCTGTCAGACTCGAAGACCCGGCGCTTGTAGTACACAGGAACCGTATCAAATTTCACTGCAGTCCAGCAGGTCTGTAAATGGCCGTTGAACAGCAATGGATTGAGATCGCATCTTTCAGGCGTGGCGATGCGGCAGAGCTCTGCCAGTGTAGTTTGCTCTTTGGCGTCAGATTTGCTGGCTTTCTTGGTAAGAAGGAGATTGTTCTCTTTGGTGCCGTAAAACGAAATTCGCCCACCAGGGCGGGCCCAAGAAAAGATTCCCATTGCAACCACCAGGCCAACGAGGACCGATATAAAGAATGTGCTGGAAAGCGTGAAAGAAAGAAAGTTAGCGAAGGAAGCCATAAGGCAAGCTTCACCTGCGTATCATGGAAGATGGGATCAACAATATGACTGACAATTCTGAGATTAGCTATATTAGAGAATTGAAGCTGCGAAGGAAGTAATTGTACCTGAAAGTGGTTATAAAAATTATAGATCAATAATGGAGAAGGTTTGTGCACCCGGGATGCAGTCCCATGGCTGGCGCCACAGAAGGAATGGGAGATGCCTCGGCTCACTGACGCCAAGACCAGACTATGAGCCACTCAATCAACCAAACCCAGTGGGATACCAATGCGAGACATGAGGAAGATGCGGTGAGCGTCTTCAAAGAGTCCCGATGGGCAAACTTCTCTTCTTTACTCAAAGTTCAGAACCATACACATGACATGCTGGTGTAGACATTCATGGCCTGCGACTTTGTATTGCCTCAGGCATCAACAGATGTCCGACGTGATGGGTAAGCAGATCTGATCTTATCTCCAGCGAAGGATGCCGATCGGTTGACTCCAACTGTCACTTGATGGATGACCATAGTTGTCACTTGATCCTCCTCGATGCTTTGTGCTCTCCAGGGCTCTCGTAAGGACAATGCTTTCAGTGTCGACTGTGCCACAATCTGGCAGATCTCAAAGGCCGTTAATTGCAACTGCCAGTTGTTCAGTGCTTCAGCTGGAGTGGGACTTGCCGCATGCGGCTGTCAACGGGCGGCAAGGACGGACAACATACCAAGCAGCCAAAACTCCCGTCTCGCAATCAGAAGTATTCTAAATCATGCTAATTTTGGACGCAGCCTGCTTAACCAAGGCAGATCTTCTCAGATTGCATGTATTATTGACAAACCGCTAGCGGTGGGCGCGGGGCGAAATACCTAACAAAGAAGGCGATTCTCTTAGGTACTGTGCGGATGAGTCTATGACATCTTGACTTTTGAAACCGTGATACTTGCGCGTGCTCCGTTTGCGTGCTACTTAACAGGCAGATGCGCAGCCTATTTGGAGGTCAAAAGGCTCTCTTTCTCCCTCTTCCTGGAGTTGGATGTTCGTCACGCGATGCGACATAACACATCTATATGCATTATGCTACCCTGGAACACGCGCACAGTTATTGCTCTCAAAGGCTCCTCATGAACCTCTGCCAGAACCCACAACAGACCGATTTACAACACATTGCAAGCCGTCGAGCTCACTTCCGACACCTTACAGCGCCTGCTACGGCTCATGCTGAGATTCGAGCCTTCCAGACAATCATGGCAGATAGCCTACGTCGTCTTGGATCAAATTGAAGGCCATTATGAGCATGAACCGTCGATCTCACGGATCAGAAGCACAGTCCGGGGCGCAGGGCTCTTCGCAGCGATGCTACCTACTTGAACTCCCCACGGAGTTGCTACTCGAAATCACCTCACACTTGGCAGTACTGCCGGAGGCTTGTCTTGCGTTAACGTGCAAGAGATTGTTCGCAATATTCGGCTCTATTTTCGACTCCAATTCGCTTCAATTCAGTCGAGACTTCGCGCCGCTCTTTCATCATTATCGCAATGGACACAGCTTTGCCACAACCCGTTGGCAGCTGCTGAGCACACTTGAAGATGGCAGATGGCGACTCTGTTCAAGGTGCCTGAAACTTCATCCACGGAACGCTTTCCCTCCGCGGGAGCTTAGGCACAAGCCTGAAGATCGAACCTGCATTCTGGGAAACTTGGCCGGTGTTGTGGATTTATGTCCATGCAAAAAGCTGACCTTTCGTGACAAGGTCGAGCTTGTCGAGACTCTGAAAATACGACAAAAGACAGTATCCCTCCTGACATATCAATATAGTGGCGCCGAAGAACGCTTTTGCTGGCATTCATGCGTTGAGAACTACGGGTCCACGGAGCTGCAGGTTGACATATACCCCGAGCTAGACGATGAAGACCGGTTAAGAATCAGAACAGAATACCGCATGACAACGGCCCCGGGACGACTTGGAAAGGAGGAGTATATGACCGCTCGATTTGGCTGTGCGCATCGGTCTGTCGACTTGTGGCTCTCTGGTGTCTGTCAGACCACTTTATGCCAGCTGTACGAGAACCACTGCGCTTCTTGCCGACGAATAGTGGTCTGTAACTCCTGTAACACCGTGCTAAGGTGTCCACGACAGCAACCTTATCTGATAGACGAGAAATCGGGCAGAGTTACTTATTCGTTCTGGACCGAAAGGTGCCTTGGGAGCGCCTCACCTGTTCCAGATGGAACATGGGCCGCACAGAGGATCCATCCAGCAGAACCTTTGGTCGATGTGGACAATTGCAGTGAGCTCTGCCCGTGGACCATTCGCGAACACCCTCCTCTACGCAATGCGCCGTCCTTGGACATGAACATACTGGACCCTGTTTTCCAGGATCAGTCACTCCTCCAACTATACAGCTCCATTGACACAGACCATACAGCTTAGGGGCACAAGTGATGAGTTTATAATCTCTGTGGCGTTGTTGAGTGCAGGGGCTACCCATTTCCGGTCTGGGTTGTCTGAGATATTCACTTTCATACTCTGTAGAATTTATTACGAACTGCAGAATTTCATTCACGATATTCACCAGTGTTCCGTATACCATTCACGTGCTTGTATACTTCTTGACGTGCGCTAATCCGCTTTCGTCGATCGCGCCGGTATGATTTCTCCGATCCGGACCCAAAAAGGAAGAAGACTCGCGATCTCATGGACGAGAAACCCGTCAAGACCACCGCATCTACTCGAGATTTCACGGGCATACAGCAAGTTTCACTGGTTTGGATGAGTGCCATCCGTGCCCGGGGCGATGAGCTACCCACCATCCCATAACGGCCAATATTCTCAGCAGTACCTCCAGCAGCACCACAACCTCCACCCGCCCCAGCAGACCATCCAGTCCCAGCTC
Organism: Aspergillus undulatus; assembly: GCF_047715775.1. NCBI lineage: Eukaryota > Fungi > Ascomycota > Eurotiomycetes > Eurotiales > Aspergillaceae > Aspergillus > Aspergillus undulatus. Next base: position 79,339 of record NW_027396646.1, read on the forward strand.
CTGTATAACAATGTGAACGCTGTCAACACCAACGCCAACGCCTCCGCATACCAATATGGCAAACCCGCTGCTTACCCGCAGGTTATGTTACCCAATTACCAGCCTTATGGTCAGGTATACAACCCCCAGGTGCATCAACCGCAGCTGCAGCAACAGCCGCAGCCCCCTCCACTTCCGCCGACGCAACAGCAACAACCGCAATTCGTGAACCCTTCGGATATTTTTCAGCAGCCCATTTTTCCTGCTCCGTCGCCTTCTTCCTACGTCAGTCACCATCAACCTCAGTATGGCGCGCAGCCCGCGGTCCCAGTTGCTGGCAACAACCGCTCTCCGGCCCTCAAAACCTCTACTCCTGCTCCGTCGGTGACGGCACCCACACCAGGACCTGCGCCTACACCGACCCCCATAAGAAACTCAGTACCTAGCTCTAATAATTCGAATAAACAATATTCCAACAATTCTCAATCTGCCGCTACCCCACAACCTTCGGCGAAGCCAAAACCTGTTACAGTAAAGCCACCACCGGTAGCTGCCATTCCCCCAGCACCGACGCCTAAACCAGTCCAGGTCTTGATTCCCGCCCCATTGCCAGATGAGCAGCAGAAGGTCCAACGTCCGGCTCCCAAGAAGCAGACGCAAAAACCCGCCCAGCAGCCCGCTCAAAGACCCGCAAACCCAGGTATAGACTATCAGGTGCTTCTGTTGGCAATGGCGGACGAATATCTTGATGCTGCACATAGTCATGGGACTACCGTGGCACTGCTGAGGAGGGAAATGGAATTGGAGGAATATTACAGGTTGGTCGCGACTGGCCTTGGTTGTCTAGAAGCGGTTCTGAAGGTATGTTCACACTTAGTTATGAACCCAGACCCTTCTAACATTTTGACACAGAATTGGCGGCTACAGCCGCGCGTGGAAGCTTTGGTGCGTCTGAGATATGCACGCATTCTCTTTGAGGAAACGGACAACGATCTGGAAGCTGAGACGGCTTTGAGTAAAGGCGTATGTACTCAATTTCTTCGACGATGTGAGGCTTCATTTGCTGACATAGTTTGGTTAGATTGACCTATGTGAGCGGGTGAGTGGTTTAATTGGAATACCATTTCTATCATTGCCGACTCAAGTACTCATCATGATTAGAATCGCATGCTTGACCTGAAATACAGCATGCAACATCTGCTGGCACGAATGCTGTACAAAACAAATCCGAAGGCCTCCTTAAAGGCGGTGGATGGGATGATTCAGGATGTAGAGGCGTAAGTTAGTCAATCCTATCGCTGGTTCCAGTGTCTGATTATCGCAGATATCGTCATTGCGCCTGGGAATACGCCTTTCGATTCCTTCGAGTGTCCCTTTCACTTTCATCACTTGCCCACCAGGAATCTTCAGCGGCTTTACAAAACCTTCATAAAGTTTCTAACATGGCAAACCGCAATGGGGACAGAGCTGTTGCTGCTATGTCTGCCATCGTCGAAGCCCTGGCGCATCTTCAACAAGGATCTAACTCTGACTCTATCGAACAAGCCCAACGTGCAATAGCTGCTTCCCGAAGCCACCAACTAAACGACGAACTACGCCACATCCCCCAACTTACTAATCTAGTCCAGATTGTTGATATCTGCTGCAGCTTGCTTGAGTATGATGTCAACCAATCTTCACAGAAACTCAAAGTTTTGCAAGACCTGATGGATGAGCGACTGAATGACCCGAACTGGCGCGCAAACGGATCATTTTCCATACCACTGAGTGGCAAGTCGGCCGGCCCTTCTTCCATTGACACAGGAGATATCCTTCAGGTCCAGAACGGGACGTTGTTACTCAGCTTCAGCTGGCTACCTCAGCACGATCTTTATGCGCTGTGCTACTTTCTCAGCTCAATAACGCTTAGTTGCAAGAACTCTCATGATGGACGCAAGGCCGAAAAATTTCTCCAGGAAGGAATACGCATGCTCAAGGGTTCGTTACTCTGTCTGCACTTTGGTTCTACGTACTGACTCTGCCCAGGTAACTTCCAAAAGCCGCAAGAAATTACGGAGTCTTTGGTGAATGCAAACAGACGTGTGGAATGGCGCAGGACGCTATTCTGCAATCTTCTCGTTCAGCAAGTATTCCTGGCCTGTGGCCGCACAGATTGGGACCTCGCAAGTAAATCCCTGAACGAGCTACAGCAGGAGACACAAGCGATGGGTGACGATCTCCCCGGTGAGATCCAGTGCCTGATGCAATATGCAGCGGGTACTATCTTTCAGGCAACGGGCGATTTAGAGAGAGCCCTAACCGCCTTTCAATCCCCCTTACTCTCACTCTCCGGTTTTAACAAAACAGCCCGCAATGACGTCCATCGCGACATTGCCATTTTAGCCGCCATCAACGTCGTTCTCATCATCGCCAACCCGTCCCACCTATCTCACCCTCACCTTCCAAACCTCCTATCTACTCTCGACTCCTTCTGCCGCGTCAGCCCAAATAAATACATCCAGGCAGCATACTTCCTCCTCTGCGCAACTGTCCACACAGAATCGACCATCCAAACAAAGCAAAACCTCCAACAAGCCCTCCAAGCCGCCACGGCCATCGGAAACAGTCAAATCATCTGCATAACCTTGACCGTCATGAGCTGGAAGTACTTCCGCGGGGTAGTGGGTGCTCAGGCGGAGAAGAGCGCTCGTGCGAGCCACGTCATGGCGAGAAAGGCCAGTGACCGTCTTTGGGGCAGCGTCACGGATGAGATGCTCGCGGACACCCTCGAAAGACAGGGGAAGGGCGACGAGGCGGATAGTGTTCGCGATGAAGGGAACAGGGTGATGATGGGACTCCCGGCGGCTTTGAGACGGCCTGCTTAGATTGGACTGCTTACCGGCATTCGTCCAATCTTCCCTGCCTATTCCACGTCAACACCCATGTCTCTTCTCTTTTACGCTTATCTTGTGCGGAATACGATGTAGCTATGCACATTTTGTTTCAATTTGTTTCGTCTGTCGGCATCGGTGCAATTTAATGACGTGATACTATTTCTCTGATCAGATTACGGGGTATCTGGTGCATTTCAATTTGTTCAATCTTTGCATTCATACGTACAGGCTGGGGTTCGCTATCTGGGCATGGATGAATGGGTGCTTTCAAATTATTTTCTGCATTCTGCTTGCATTTACTATTTAGTACTCCAAATGTCCTCAAGCAGTTATAGAATGGCGTCGATACAGAATACCACTTATCGATTGTTACGAGACCTGATTACAGCAAGGGGATAAAGAGCAGCGGTAGAAATATCTTACATTTTGATTACTCCCGTAATGATTAAACCAGAACTGTTTGTACTGGCACTCGAAACACGATGTGGTGTCCGGCGCACTTTGATACACAAGTACTCGGAAAACTTGGAAACAGAAACCCAACCCCTGTAAGAGCAAGCACGAAATGACTCCTTCAACACCGCCAGCAAACCCATGCTCCAACTTTGGACTAGAATGAAACCAAACGGCGAGACTTGCCTCGGTCTCGAAATTTCAGCGAGAAACCATGAAGATGAGGCAGATCAGACAAACGGACTGCTTCGCAGCGAATCCGTATGAAGACGTCCTCGACATTTAACACGAGTCTCGGCAGCCGTTGATGCGCTTTTCGGCTCAATAGTATGAGCAAAGCCGAATTATAAGGGTAAGAGAAACAACAAGATCAAATCCAGGGGGAAGGAAAGAGCGTCAAGCAATTAACCAAGACCCCCCCAAGCCCCCCTAATCCTCCTCGCAAGCTGAATATCCTTTTGCATGATGGTAACGCGCTTTGCATGGATGGCGCAAAGATTTGTGTCCTCAAACAAATGCACCAAGAACGCCTCGGCAGCTTCCTGCAGCGCCAGAATAGCATGCGACTGCCACCGCAACTCCGCGCCGACTTCTGCGGGGAGGAGATCGAGCGCGACCTCGCGGACTAGACGGGCGAAGGGGAGCTTGCGAAGGAGGAGGTCGTAGGACTTTTGGTACCGGCGGATTTCTTTCAGGGCCACGGTGCCGGATTTGTAGCGGCGCGGACGGCCTGTTGGGGTTGGGTCGCCGGCTGTGAAGAGTTATGTGAGACTGGATGCCGGTTCATTGGGACGGTCAATTGAGTAGGTGCTTACGTTGGACGTCTGAATGAGCATCTGAGGTTCGGGGTGGGCGCTTGCCTCCCTTCGCTGGCTTTGTTTTCTGTACACCGGCGGATTTGGGCGATTTGGAGGGGCCTGAGGTTGATGTGGTTGCTGTTGAGGTGGTCTTTGAAGAGCCGGCAGCGGCCGACGCGGGCTTTCGTCCTTTGGGAGGCATGGTGGTGAAGGCTCGAGTGTGAGGGCAGCGAGGTGAAGAGGGTCGTCAAGGACGCAGTGAATTGAGCTTCGTTCCAAGGTGGTTTGGCGATGTTTCAGCGCTGGGGATAATTTTCACGAGTGGAGCCTAGCCAATTGAGTTTGGTGTTGGCTGCCCGGTCTGCGTAGAAGGTTGTGGATATGGTGTGAATCGCGACGCAGGTGTAAGGTATCCTTCACTTTCACAACTTGCAGATGAATCCCTCATTGAATACTCCAGCCTTGTCGATGAAATCGAGTATAAAGGCACGCACCACCCGGGGAATTGAGGGGGCTGGGCAGAGCTCTCTGGATAACTTAAGCTTCAGCGTGCCTCCGAGTTCCAGGTCGAGTTCCCATTTAAGTTTGACGCGTCTCAGCGCGTCATTGAGTTAGCGCGCGGCAGATCTCCGTTCTCCATTTCGCTGCCTGAGCCGAGGCGAAGAGGCCACTTGGTGCTCTCTGGTTCAATCTCCAGTGCTTGTTCCGGCCTGGGGTAACACTTTAGTCGGCGTCTTCGCTCTTCCAGGTGTTCTTTTCTATCTTCCGTCCAAGTCGCGGCAAATAGCCATTTACATATTGTCTGCCCATACTAAGTCGATCCCAACCTACACCTTATCGCTTGTCGTTGAGCTGCAGAAGCCTGCGGGTTATCTCCGACAATGGCCGCCATCTGGGGCAATGGAGGGCAGGGCGGGCAGTTCCCTCTCGAGCAGTGGTTCTATGAAATGCCCCCAGTGACTCGGTGGTGGACTGCAACTACCGTCGCGACATCAGTTCTGATCCACTGCCATATCCTGACCCCGCTGCAGCTGTTCTATAGCTTCCGCGCGGTCTATGTCAAGTCGCAGGTACGTCACCCGCGGATATACTACACCTGGGTAGTGGACAGCATACTAAGTCACAGCAGTACTGGCGTCTAGTCACAACGTTCCTCTACTTCGGACCCCTCAATCTAGACCTCCTATTCCATGTCTTCTTCCTTCAGCGATACTCGAGGCTTCTCGAGGAATCATCCGGTCGATCCCCCGCCCACTTCGCCTGGCTGCTCCTCTACGCAATGGTGTCGCTCCTGATCATATCTCCGTTCCTGTCGCTCCCGTTCCTGGGCACCGCGTTGTCCTCGAGTCTCGTATACATCTGGAGCCGGCGCAACCCGGAAACGAGGCTCAGCTTCCTCGGCGTTTTGGTCTTCACGGCGCCGTATCTGCCCTGGGTGCTGATGGCATTCAGCCTAGTTGTGCACGGGGTCATTCCGAAGGATGAGATCTGTGGTGTTGTCGTTGGCCACGTCTGGTACTTCTTCAACGATGTTTATCCGTCTCTTCATGGTGGGCATCGCCCGTTTGACCCCCCGGCGTGGTGGATGCGATTGTTTGATCCGCGGGCGAGAGCTGAGCAGGATCAAGGGACAGGTGCTACTAATGTTAATCAAGAATTTGCTGCGGCTGCGGCGCCAGAGGTTCGATGAGTCTGGGAAAACTCGCTATGAAATGAATTGGAGCCTCATATGTCAGTTAGGGCAGAGTTCTCAAAGGACATCTCTGTATTTGCATCTTCTCATATCAGAATACTCATTTCAATGCATAGCTACGAGAGATCAACGTTTTGCATCGCGATGAAGGGAGATTTTGTCGCGGGTGCACTTCGTCTTGCCTAGACTAAGCCTAGAGCGATATCCACAAGCTACAAGGTACTAATGACCTTCGTCTGTCTGGGTGAAGTCGGTTGGTTCAAATGTTGTATGCTACCAGTACTCTCGTAAAGTTTCCTATCTTGCTCAAGAGCCGGCAGATCACTTGTGGGGATGTGTGGAGAGACTCTGGGGAGCGTTATCAAACTGTAACCTATGCCTAGATGAGGTGGTGCAAGTGTGATCTCTTGCTATACTAGTTAGCATGTACTGGCTTTCAGGTCATAGTAACGAGAATGAGGATGGGCAATGAAGTTCTTTGCGATATGAAATAGTCCCTTGGAGAATAAGTTTACTCTGTACAACTTGACAAAATATCTATACCAGCCGATCCGAGTATTCGATATGCTTGCGCGGCTGTTGTCAGTTACACTGCTCAACCAGCCACTGACTTAATATACTGTACTTACCCCTACCTCTCCATAGTATTCTATACCCCGCCACCAGCACCCAGAATCTCTCCGCATCGCCATCGCCAGTTAAACTGCGGAACGATTCTCCGCAAAACAGAGTACAGAGTGCCGCCCAGATGACCGCCCGAGGAGAAACGCCACAGAAAGTGTGGAGAGAAACCATCGCGTCCTGAACTCTGGATAGGTGTGTGGGGTAGTTGCCCAGTGCCCAGTGGCCACCGCAGTGACGACAGGAACCAGCCGCCAGCGCGACCCAAGCCACCCAGCCTGAGGAGAGGACGTGGAAGCACGTTCCATTGTATGGTTTCGATTGATGATGGCGGCGAGGTGTACGTCACCGCCCATATTCTAGAAATCAAGATAGAGAGGTTGAACTCAGAAAACAGTCCAGCAGTTAATTCCATGTGCCATGATAATGGAAAAGCGTGCCACTTCAACACCGCAAGCCACTCACACGTCAGGAAAATTCTATGTTACCCTCCCTGCCAATCAGAATATTAACTTTAGGCTTTTAGCATAAATCAATAAAAGGTAAACTGGCATAAGGTTGGTTACTGGTACGTCTCTATATCTGTCATGGCAGTGCACATGCAGCATTACGCACGTCAAGACTGAACTCCACGAATAACCACGATTGAGTGACATGCAGGCCGCTTATCGCATCCAGTGGCACTTTTTATCTCCTGGTACAGTGGTACTCGATCGTGTCGTTTCGGCGCTCGCGAGCGCATGCGTGTCTACTCTGTAGAGTAAAACAGGCTAAGCCCTACAGGCTCCAGGCTTCAGCCATGAACCATGAACCATGAACCACTTATGCTGTGATGCTTATTTTGGTATGGAGCTCGTAGCTCGTCCCGTCTGCAGCGCATATTGCCCGCCTACTCTGTAAGCGGCAGCCTTGAGCCTTGGAGGTTGGAGACCGTGGGTCGTGGGGTGACGGACACGCGGCCACGGTGAAGGTGACGGTGACGGGCGTTAACGCTCGTATGTAGAATTGTTTATATGTTGATCATCCAGGCTCCAGGATAAGTATGCAAATTTGCGATAATAATAGAAGCTTTATGGCCTGCAATATGAAGACTGTAATGGAGGAGTCGACTGACCTCATCTCGCGTCACGAAATGTCAGGTCCCAAGGCAACCTTGAGCTAGGGTCCGAGACTCCAAGTCGCGATAGTGGCATAGTGGCATTCAAGGTTGAATCTTAATGTAGCGGCCCTTGGCGAGTCGGTAGTTGCTTCAGAGTCCAATGGGACCTTGCTTTTTCTCCTCGTGTGGCACCCTTCTGCAGTTGGCGAGGGGATCTCGCTCACACCACTACAGAGGAGAGTGGAGGGTTTGATCATCTGCGAACTGAGCCCGTTGCCCGGTAGACACCATTTGTATATCGCTTGACAAACTACCTATGTAAATGGTGTTGTCGTTGCCGGGTGTCGCGCGTCGCAACGGAGAAACTTCGCTAACTAAGGACGGAAGCACCGTTTAGATCACCCAACGGGATACGAGTACGGGTACGAAGATCGGAATTACTACCATGAATTCGTCCGCTCTAAAGAATCCAATCTCCCAACAAAATCCGTGCAATCAAATACCTCAATATGATAGGTTGATTCCCATAGCCTTGAACTTTGAAGCTCGCAAGTCGCAAAGATCCAGGATCGGACGCGGACTCTCGTTATGCGATTCCAATAATCACCATTCTTTGGCCGTCTGGGCAACAGTGCGTCGGAGATTTGCGCGTCCAGTTACACAAATTCAGGGTTCAGGCTCGGATTCCTATAGTACGAATTGTTATAGGATTGTTGGAAAGTACGAATACTACGTAAATCAGCGGAGTGAATCAAACTTGAGAGAACACAGGAAGCTGGAATTATTTCAGCCTCGTGTTTGATGGTGGTTTCAGCTCAAGCTTTCTAACGTCGATAACTTCTTATCCTTCAATTGTTGAGAGCTGTTGCCTAAAACAGGTCAATTTGCGTGCATTTCCCATGTGATGGCCCTTGGGCCCTTGTCCCATGTTGGAGAAGACTTGCGACAGCGACGACAGCGACAGCCCCTTTCGATGAAGACAGACAGCGCTTATCCTTCCACGGAGTTGACGAGACGGACAGCCACCAGAGTGGAGACTGCATGTTTGCGAGGCTGGAAGGGCGAGCCGGCATTTCATAGGCAGTTGGATTCCCTTATTCTCTTAGCGCCCCTTTAACCAGCGCCCGGCCGACCAGGGGTTGCTGTGACTGGAGTCCGGTCGAGTGGCTCAGCGCCAGGGCCCACTGCACACGCCAGGCAGCCAGACACGGATACGGAGATGGGAGATGCACTGCGCCAACGCCCGTAACTCGACAGGGGAATACTGCAGTTGTCCAGGAAGATTGCTCGCAGCGAGTTTGTACTGAGATTGTATAGCCAGCATCTGACTGGACTGCTATCGGCGCTGTCTGTGAAAGAAATAGCATATTCTTACTGCGTCCAAACATCTCAGTGCAGTGGCGGAGGCTCAGCATACAGGTCCACTGTTGCGCGGCCCCTTTTTAGCAGTAGTCGATTGGCGTCTCCGTAAGTTCAAGGGCCTGCAGCGCTAACCATGGGCCGTTGTTGCTCCGTTGTTGACTTCGCCGCCCACTGCCCACTCTACCAAACGACAGCTGCTCCAAGCCTCCAGATTTCCCAATTCCTCCACCCACCAACCTTTCCTCTCCTTCACTCTTCTCACTCCCTCCCACGACTCCAGTTGATGCCACGGCTTGGTAGCTAAGGCTCGTTCGCTCCTTCTTTGCTCACTTAACCCTTCTTTTATTTAAAATAGCCTCGCTCCTCCAATTCCCCCTATTTTACCCTCTTTTCCCTCAGCCCCCTCCTTCCCCAACTGCCAATACTACAAGAGAAGATCCCTTCCCCAATCATCCTTTGCCTTTTGTCGTCCACCCTCCCTTTTCATTTACTGGGGTTTAGCCATTTCAGCTTTGCGCTGTGTACTATATTACCGTTGTCGCGTCCCTCGAGCTAGCGAGCTTCGCTTCTTCACTCCTTCCAACTTTAAACTCGCCGAGGAGACACGGGTTGAGGGAAACTCAAAAACGTTGACGGCGGACTCCTTTCCCGACCTGACAACTACAATTTCCCCTTCATCCCCAGACTTCGACCACTTTTCCACCAGTTTGTCTCTGGGGTCAAGTACGGGTTATACTGCAACATCCGCTAATGCTGGTGAACTACGGCCGTTGTTAACCTCGTCGTTTTCTTGTCCTCCACGCCTCAAGTCGCGTTTCGCTGTTACAACTATATACTTGATCACGACTCGAATACCTTCCTCTTGACCTGCCACGAACTTTACGACCTTAAATCTGCATCGATTGCTTTCTGTCGCCTGAATCGAACCTCGTCCTACGCTCCGTCTAATCAATTTCGTCAAATAGGGGTCTATCACATCCCTCGCCAACTCTCATCATGCGGCGCGGTCTTTTGGTCTTCCTCGTCGTGAACCTCCTTATTATCACATTTCTCATTCGCAGCGTTTCCACACTCTTGTCATTGTTGCTGGAGGATGCTTCAGCCGATGCAATTCACCGCGCGGAGCTTCCATCACCAAACTCGAGTTTGATCGAACATCGACCCCAGGTCATCCCCAAGATCATCCACCAAACATACAAGAACAACTCAATTCCCGAAGTCTGGCAAGAGGCTCAGCAAAGCTGCATTGACTTGCATCCGGATTACGAATATATTGTACTTGGCCCTCCCCCGGCTCTGGAAGCGCGGCGCTAACAATCTCCTAGCTCTGGACAAACGAGAAATCTCGCGACTTCATCGCTGCGGAATACCCCTGGTTCCTAGATACCTTTGACAACTACAAATATCCCATTCAGCGTGCCGATTCAATTCGTTACTTCGTCTTGGCTTATTACGGTGGTACCTACATTGATCTTGACGATGTGCGTTATACCTCCGACAACTATAGAGGTGACAACATGCTGACTTGACTAGGGATGCAACCGACGTCTAGATCCTCTTCTCTCGTACCCTGCGTGGGTGCGCCGCACCGCTCCTACTGGTATCTCCAACGACGCCATGGGGTCTGTTCCGCAACACCCGTTCTTCCTCCGTGTGATTGAAATGCTGCAGTCGTACAACCGCAGCTGGCTCCTACCATATATTACAGTCATGTATTCGACCGGTCCTCTTTTCCTGTCTGTCATCTGGAAAGAGTACATGGCGGAAAACCCAAGCGAGGCGGCGCGCGTCCGAATCCTCATGCAAGACGAATACAACCGGTTTTCCTGGAGCTTCTTCACTCACCATGTTGGAAACAGCTGGCACGGAAAGGACGCCAGGCTGATTTTCTGGATGGGTCAGCACTGGATGCTCCTCACAGTTGCCGGTTTTGTTCTGGCCGGTGCTGTTGGACTATGCTTGTGGTGGGCGTACGGCCGATTACTTCTCCTCGGCAACAAGTACCGCTACCGCTACACCAAGCTTCCAATTCCAGGCTTCACCCGCCTGTCTTCTCCATCCCGCCGCCCGCGTGGCGCGATGCCCATCCTGCTTCGCCGGGTCAGCTTCAAAGACGACGAGGAAGCTGGCCCTACGGAAACGTCTTATGAATACGGCAGCCGGCTCGACTAAACCGACTGCTTGTTGTTTCTTGAAATGGATTTTGTTCTGCTTTCTTTGTCTCAACGAATCTATGCCCGTAAGTAGGGGCCATCGCGTTTCAGGGATGTCTTTTTTGCTTTCTTTTCAGCGCATGTATGGAGTTTCGGGGATCCTTTTGACCGAGCGCTTCTTAGAGCATTGGTTCTTGTACATGTTTTGGCAAGATGTCTTGTGATCGGTATACGGTGCGATCTGCTAGGCAGCGCAATCGGCCTCTTATCTGCCTTTTTTCGCTTCTTTGGATGTCTTGATTTACTAGACTTTTCGCGTGAGCGTCTTCGCTTCTTGCCCCCTTTTACACCCTACTGCATTTAACCGTCTGAAACGTTGTATAGAACTGGAGGTGGACGTGTCGACGTTTCAGATGCCTGGAGCTAGCTGAGCCGCGACGAGATAATAATAATGTCAAGATACTAAAGACATTTACTGTTTCTTCTATTGGATAATGGTTCCTTGTAGTTGTAAACTCAGCGAATAAAGCTAGATGAGATGAGCATCAAAGCTCCAAGCTTTGGCCCCCTGATTCAGGCCACCAAGCGCTGGCCGTGGCGTTTCAGACATTTCCACGGTGCATGAGGTGCACAGACGATCCGACCAGTCAGGGCCCAACATTCCCTCGGATCTTGGAGACCCAACAATGAGCTGCCCGCTGACAGGGTTAAGCCTTGACATTCTCGTGTTTCGGCGGCTTTGTCCTGCCAGGCACGCTGTCCACTCTCTGGCATGTTAGGCCTGTCAGGCCTGTCAGAAAGAATCCACCATTCCTTGTCTGGCGATGGCGCGAATCCTTTTCCTTTGCCCAGGCTCTCAGCCGTTGCATTTGGCTGCGCTTTCGGGGTCCACCGTCAGCCCTCAGCCTTGCCTTTAGGCTTATAGGGGAGGCTTGTAACCCTATATATAGTTGCTGCTGGCCGCTATTCTTCAGCTTTGTTTTTACTCAGAGTGTATAAATTCCTGGTTTTTTCTTGTTTCTCTGCATCTTACTTGCATCTTTCCTCCATTCGATCATTACTGTCTATCTTACATTCAGTACGACTTGCCATACCTGTCTACTTACACAACATCAACATCAACACCAACCACATTCACCCATCAACAAAAATGAAGCTCTACGCCCTCGCCGCCTTCCTCCCCCTCCTCGCCTCCGCAGCACCCGCCTGCCAATCTGCAGACACATCCTCTACTCCCGCTGCGTCTGCAGCACCCTCTTCCCACCCAACATCAATCCCAACGCCCTCCCCCGGCGCCGGCGCCGATGCAGAAATCATCATCACGCCCGCCCAAATCAAGGCCTTCGCGCCTCAGTCGGTCTCATGTTTTAACGTGACCCAGTTCCCCGAGGAGTGCGCGACGGCCGAGGACGCCGCGCCGGCGATCTCAAAGGCATTCCAGTACTTTGGCCTCACCAGCAAGGCAGAGCAGGCTGCTGTCTTGGGATTGATGGCTTTCGAGACGGGGGACTTTCGGTATAATAAGCATCATTTTCCTACGCCGACGGCTGGACAGGGGAGTATGTATACCCTACCTACCCTAATCTAACTTGATTATTGGATTGCAATGCAATATGCTAACGAGTATCTATTTAATCCAGCCCGCAACATGCAATCCGCCGACTACAACAAAGAATACGCCCTCTCGTTCCCGGCTCTCGCCCCCCGCGTCAAGGAAGCCGGCGACGACATGGAGGCGATCCTCGATATCGTTCTTGAAGACCCCGTTCGCGATTTCGGCTCTGGCGCTTGGTTCCTTACGACCCAGTGCACTGCGGAGCAGAGGGAAGCCTTAAAATCTGGCAGTGAGGAGGGCTGGGCTGGTTACATTGCGGATTGTGTTAAGACTGGGGTGGATGACCGCAGGGATTATTGGAATGCTGCTAAGAAGGCGCTTGGAATCTAAGACTGCCTAGGCCTAGGCACTTCCAGGTCTTGCTTTGGTTAAATAGAGTGTGGTCGCTCTTTTGGTTTGCGGTTTGCTTGGTTTATATGAGGTTGAGACAGAGAAAAGGTTATCGTTGATCGATGCTCCTGCTCCTGGGTCTGGTTTGAGTTTATGCTTTCATATTGTTCGTGACGCTGGAGCAGCATGACACCGCATGGCATGGCATGGCATACGGAGTTGCATGCAGACATGTACGTTAAATTAGATAAGAGAAAAAAAGAAGAAAATCAAAGCACCCCCTTCGTGCTAACAACATCACCAGCCCCAACCTCTCCCTCCCCACGTCTCGCACAAGCCGTCCGAATGGCAACAGCAAGCGCCTTGAACGCGCTCTCCGCACGGTGGTGATCATTGTCCCCGTATGTGCAACCCACATGAAGGGTAACACCAGCCGCCTGCGCAAAGCTCTGCAGCCCGTGCGTGATCATCTCCGTGCTCAGGTCGCCGATCTTCTCGCGCTTGAAGCCGATGTTGATGACCGCCCACGGCCGGCTCGAGAGGTCGATTACAGCCCACGAGAGGGCTTCGTCGAGGGGGGCGTCGCCGCGGCCGAAGCGGGCGAGGGATTGCCGGGCACCAAGGGCCGTTGTGAATGCGCTGCCGAGCGCGAGGAAGGTGTCTTCTGTTGTGTGGTGGTCGTCGACTGCATTTCATTTCATTAGCATACCTGTCTGCCTGCCTGTAACCATGGAGGAGTGAAGACGCACTATAAAGATCTCCCTTCGCCCTAATCGCTAAACTCCACCCAGAGTGTTTAGCAAGTGCATGCAACATATGATCTAAGAACCCAATGCCCGTGGAGATGGTGATCTGCTGCGTGGGCGTGAACTGCGTTGCGTGCGCGGCATCCTTGGGCGGGACAATGCCCTTCTTTGCGGCTTCGGCTTCGGCGGGGTCTGTGGGGGCGGGGAAGACCGTTGAGGGTTCGTAGGGAGGGAGGACGCCGCCGTCGAGAGAGAGCGAGACTTGGATTTTTGTCTCGTTGGTGTTCCGGCTGAGGGATGCTGTACGGGGTTGGAGGGGCATTTTGGTTTTGTTATTTGTGTTGTGTTGGGTAATAAGAATTGAATGAGTTGTAGATAGCTGCGTTGGTTTCTGATAGTAAGGATCGAGCGACCTAGATGATCTGCGAATCGATATGGCGTATAGAAAAGTGCCCGATCAATTGAGTGGTGTTGAATAATTCAAGTGACGCCGTTGGTTAAGTGAAGCTGGGGACTTTTCTTCGGCGGAAAATGTCCCGCGTACTGGTATTACCGGAGGGGAGCAACCGTTGATCCTTCTGCGTCATGGCTATCCGCCGTTATCGTCTATGTGGTTGATATATGATAAGATCAAGCAGCTTCACAAACTCGGTCACCCACGATGCCTCCGCCGCCGTCGCAAAGGGCGGAGATTGAACCGCCTGATGAAATCACTCATGAGGGTATTCGTGGGTTCTTGCATGGTGCTTTTAAGGTATGTCTATCAATCAGCCAACCTTCATGCCGTAGCTTCCGGGGTGGTTTCTACCGCCGCTTGCAGGATATACGGGGCAATGGAAGATTCTCGGTCTTGACTGGCATAGCAATGGCATTGACAGGGTTATTCCGTACTGAGTACTGACCAGCTATAGTTCGCCTCGACCTCCATCCTCCTCCACATGCTCATGAACCTCCCGCATCCAATCAAAGTCTCCCCCTCAGCAACAGGCTTTCCAGCACCCATGCAGCCAGAGACCCCTCCGCGAAGACCATCGCCTTTCTCAGGCGAATCCCTCAAGTCGAGACTATTCTACCGCCCAATGGAAGGGTTCTCAGAGTGGCTCTCTCCCGCATCGCGGATTTACAGGGGCCTAACGCCGCAGTTCAAAGTCTACCTGCAGATTTCGGCCATGACGCTCGGCGGCGTCGTCTATGCTGAGCACAGGGTTAATGATTATATCAATACGATAAGGAAAGTGAAGCGGGCAGAGCGGTTGCACTCGCAGAGGGAGGCAGATATGGCAAGATATCAGGAATGAGTGTTGGCCCGGAGAGCCATACAGAATATGTGAAGCGTTGTCTCTCGTAGATACGGAGTACCGAGCGCGTGGCTTCGGCGACGGTAAATCTCTTCAGGGATCGCAATCAGATTCAGGAGCAATAGAGTGAGCTGCAGCTTTTTTCGGTTGTTTCATGTTACTGGATCGAGGCTGACCGCGCTGTAGATAGTGGAGACCCCCCATGTTCGAGACTCATGCCTGAGGGTCGAGACTGTAGATACTTCATTCATATCCATATTAAATCAACAGTGTGCGATCTATTATCATCACCACTCTGCATACAAGTTATCCAGGGTAGCTAGCTAGACAGTGCCGTCTCCTTAGTACCTGTAATTGCTATAATGAACGGTGGCCAGGAGCTTAGGGAATCGCTATAAACAGTACTCCGTTGAAGATAGGAAGTTCTTGTATATGTATTAACGACCTCTTTTATCTGCATCCACAAAGGAAGGAATACAATCTACAAAGCACCTGCAGCCCTGTCACGGCACCCGGAGTTCGCCCCGGGCATCTCGTATTGCCTTCTGAACTGGGCTAGCGCAGGTTCCCAGAACCATGGAAGCTGCAGAATAATGTCTGGAGCTGAAGTCAAAGCTTTAGAGCCGGAGGCCCCATGTGACTGAGACAAAAGTATCTACCAGACTTCAACCCACCATCTATACAAATATGCTGTTTATTTCGTGTGATTCAGGATGTCTCGATGATAGACTGCCTCTACTGGTGCAAGTCTACAAAACATGACTCTCCAAGTCCGAATACCTGGTTGGGTAGGGGGCAATGGAGCTATTCACCGATATTGCGCCGTAGGTCGAATGGATGTTACCCCATTCTACTTTGTTGCTGCTAATAACACGAAGCTTTCGGTTCTTACACTGTATTGTAGGATGATTTTGTCCACTGCCGGTTGGCGCACTTATGGCTACATTAGCAGTTGTTTGCGTGAATGGTTCAGCGAAGCTAAGAACAAATCCATCAGAATATGTAGTATCAGGACAGCTCGTGCTGTATCCGTTGTCACTCCGACTTCAACAGATCCCACCTGTTAGTCTAGCCCAGACCTCTGCGAGAGACCTGGCTGTCTTCTCAGATATTTGGAGCTACTAGGGAATGGCGCTTTGGTGTCTCTTCTTTCAGCATGGGGGCCCCTTGGTGCAATGCTTTGTGCCGATCTACCGATTATAAACAAGGGTATTGCAGCTGCCCTACAAATCGTAGTGAATCTTCGGGCATCCCCGCACCAGCATTGGACACCTGAGAGCAGCCCGCAGCTCAGCTAGTTTCTTCTCCAAATGCTGACGACAAAGCATGGTCGGATTTGGAGATCGAACAGGCACTTTGAGTACCGTCGAGCCGGAGTCAAGGAGGTTGATTGTTCTCCTTCCATGGCAGGAAGAACCATCAATTGAAGACGTCTCGACTTTAAATGCGAATATGCTCAACGTGAGCTTAAAGAGGCGAGAGCCATAAGTTGTTGACTACTTGTATAACAGCCAAGCCTCAAACATCACCCGCCCAAACGGATTGTCCGGAAGCAAGCAACGCTTCTCTCATATCATTCGTAAGCTGGCAGAGTCCGGACAGTAGTTCGTCGATCTTTAATTAACGACGATCCAGATCCCGGACGGCTGGCTAGGGGCGAGGCGGCAGCCTACTTGTTGAGATTCATGGACCAACAGATTGAGGCGACGGAGGGCTGAACGAAGCACTGCTGTCAATCAACTAAGAAAAGAAGGCATCGAGCGGGATATATGCTTCTCCGACGCGCGTCTCCAGGCTCGTATTGGTTCACGTTGTCTCAGTCGCAGTCGGTCCTGGAAATGAGGCGATTCAGGCAGTTCGAAAGTGGAGCTGCACAGCCCTTGCTGCTGCAGCTAGCGGGCATGGTGCCAAAGCCTAAAGAGCGAAAGGTCAGCTTCTGGAACGACGGCGTCGAATCAATCCAATTTTGGACATGGAGAGCAAGTTGAACAACAGAGGTCTGAGAATTGAAGATGCCATTGACATGGAATGAAGATGAACTGTCAGACGAGAATCACCGACGTAGAGATTGCTTAACTTTGTAGCCGCGTCGAATAACATTATGCCAATCGCCGCCGTCAATTGGGCGATCAGGGCATTATTGAAGGCAACTCCAGGTCGGCGGGAGCAGTCGTGGGTCAACATCAGACACTTTGTGTGGGTGGTGGAGCGAATTGCCTCCTCGCATCCGCATTCAGAGGCCCATATTATTGCATGAGGTTCCTGATCCGGGGTGAATTTAGGAACTTCAAGTCAAAACTTTAGGATCAAAAACCTTGACCCGTCGAACAGTTCCCTGTTAGAAGCAATAATTATTGCCAGCGTGTTTGCAGGTCACAATCTCCGGCCGTTCATTGACTCCCCGAGTTTGCGCTGCTGCTGCTGACATCATAACGATCGCGGGATCTTGGGTCAGGAACTCAACCACAATTGCTTTTCTTGTTTTCTGTCTCAATCTTTCTTCTGTCTGTCTGTCTGTTCGCTACAACCCCGGTGGTGTGCTGTTTCCATCTCAATTGCCCCATCCGGTGCTCTCCTCATTAATTTCATCATTTATTTCATTGATATTTTGCATTGCAACCCCGGTTCCCTCATTCTTGTTTTATAACCGTCCCCTGGGTTTTATTGGACTTATTAAGTTTCTAGTGTGTCGCCGTGCCTCTGGGAGCTGCCTTCAGCACTGTTTCTAATTGGGCGGCTGTCTCAGATTCTCGACTGGAGATCCCCCCTCGAGTCTCGACATCTTTTGCCATCTTCGCCTTTCTTTTCGAATTCAACGCTTCGGTCGTTTCTTTTTTTTTTTCTTTTTTTCTTTTCTGTTCAACTTGTTATAGCCTCATTGATCTGGGATCAGTATTCGATGGCTTCGTGAAGTTGCTGTACGTTCCACCTGTTTCTACTACACCTTCCCCCCTCTTCCAAGGTTCTCCTTCCTCGCTCCCCCATTTGCTTTGTCTCTTCCCTTCTCCACCTTTCTAATTCCTATCCCCTTAGCTTGTCTTGCATCATGTCCGTTGAATATCTGCTGCTCCTCGTCCGGTGACAACTGACTTGCTTTTTCCTTTTCTCCTTCCATTAGTGAGTGCGACAACTCGCTGTCTCGATGTGACAATTGCTCCGTCCTTTCAATTCATTCCGCCCGCTCTTTGCACTCGACTATACTTTGCCTCTACTCTTTCTCTGACTTTCGTGCTTTTACCCCGTGATGGCGCAGAGTTTGGGAAAGAGAGAGCGAAGAAAGAGTTTGGGCTCGTTCGGCCCGCTGTCGACGACCCCCAATCCCGGTCCGATCCCACTCGATCGACCTACGGGCAACGATCCGAATGTCCTGAAAAAGAAACAGCGACGGAACTCAGGGTTCTTTGGGGGCCGGAACCCCAGTCCCCCGGAAGCTTCCACTGGTGACCCGGATCCTGAACTTGCAGCTCCAGTCAGAGTGGCCACCTTACCTGCTCTGGATGGTCTCCAAGGCCGGCGAAAATCACTCCAAAAGAGGCGGAATTCAATATTCGGCTCGCTTCGGTCGCTCCATTCGCTCGAAAATGATGATGACACGAATCGATATTCAGTCGACGGCGAGGACGGGCAAGGAAATGGAATTGGCTCGATGCTCTTACACCATGGCGAGGTCCAAATCACAGGAGGCGTATGGAGGAAGAAGAGTCAGTATCTTGTGCTCACGGATACGCATTTGGTTCGGTTCAAGAATCTCAACAAAGCGCTGGAAATGTTCCCCACGATCCCTCCGTCAATGGCCCGAGCAGCCGCAAACCGACAGTCAATCGCATCGATCAGCTCCTTGCAAGATCCGCAGCTTTCTGCTCTGGGGGACGCGTCCACAGGTATACCTCTGAACAGTATTGTTGCGGTCTATATGCTCGACGACGGCAAGCCATCGCCTTCGGTAGAAATGGCCTATATGGACGAACGAATGCAGAAAACCACCTTTATCCAAATGCAAACCTCAGATCCCCAGGAGCTCAATCTTTGGATGGTGGGAATTCGATCCGCCGCCGAAATGTCACGCGGCAATTCCCCTATGCCCTTCGATCCCAGGGCATTAGACTGCGTGATCAGCAAACTTGAGCACGAACGCGACTACGACCCAGAGACGTTTCGTATGTTCCGAGTTATTCAGATGGCTTCCACCAAGTCCCCGACGCGGGCGTCGTCGGACGAACTTACCAAGCTATCTCCGACTGGATGCTATCTTGCCCTCGGGTTGCACAAACTCCATCTGGTTGCGTTGCATAAGGTCTCGAATCGCGGCTCCTCTACCGTGTCTCTTTCCGACCTTGATTCCGCAACGTCATTCGGCCTTATGAACTTGTCCTGCTTGTCGATGGAGTGGGGCGATGATAGTCTGCATTTGACATTCCGGGCCCCCCTTCAGAAGCCATGTTCAATCTTTCTGGCATCTGTCCACTCGCTAGAAATTGCTTACTGGATCAGGCAACAGACTGAGTTTTTGCGTCCACTGTGGCTCAGGCAGCCCTACGACTTCATCGTGCCTCGCGATCTCAACAATGAGAACAATTTCCCTCCGATCTGTCTTGATGAGGACTATGGTTGCTTCGATCGGACTTTGGTCGCTCACTGCGCTAGCTATGGTATCGATACCTCCAATATCAGATACACTATCGATACACAATGCGAGGATGCTCCCTGCTTCAAGCTGCTACGTCCCGCTTCCCCGCGCCGAAATAAGTATACGGCATTGGAATTGATTGCGCTCATGCGGACCTTGCGGTACAATGAGTCATTTCGATCGATTTCTTTTAGCGGGGTTAGCTTAGATGCACTCCAGAATCTGCGAGATCCCAACGGAAACGATAGAGATGCACACCTGACCCGCGCCGAAGCTCAAATTCACATTCCGGGACAAGAGAGCTTATCTGTCCTCTCACAGGAAGTTCGGGCTTTGACCTTGAAGAGCAAATGGCTCCGCCGGTTAGATTTCTCGTATACCCTCAGCCGAACACCCAAATCCGATAGCGAAAGCCATGACCCAGGATGTGGTATCCCCGAAGCGATTTTTCCAATCTGTCGGCGAGAACTCACGAATGTTGACTGGGTGGTCTTGAATGGAATCAAACTTGGTGACTCTGATCTTGATTATCTCGTCGATGCGGCTTCTCAGCGAGGAAGCCATTTCCGGGCGCTTGAAGTGGGAAATTGCGGCTTGTCACTACATGATATTGACCTGCTCCTTTCAACCACCGTTGCTCAAGTTTCAACCTTGGAGGCCATCAATATTTCCGGTGTACAAGGCCGAATCAAGCCAGACATGCTGCAGCAGTACCTTGGTTATTTCGATCAGATCAAGAAGCTTGATTTGTCGCGCATTGCTAGAACCTCCGGTCCTGAAACTCTCATCACAGCTCAAACTCTATTCCATTGGCGACTCGAAGAACTTTCACTAAGCCAAACGCCTGTCAACAGGGAGACAGTCGATGCAATCGCTACTTATCTGGCCAGTGAGCGCTCCGAATGCCTTCGGGTTATCCGACTCGATCAATGTGGTCTCACTGGGCAGGACGTGGCAATCTTCCTGCATTCACTGTCAGCTTTGGAGCGCGGCCGCGATCTCCATCTCTACGTTAACGACAACCGGCTGGATCTTGGCTGCTCATACCTTTGCGACGCCATCGCCCAAGACAAGACGCCCACTCATTTGTCAATGCGGATGATCGATTTCAAAAAAGAGCAGCAGTTTCAAGAGCTCGCCGAGGCGTTGCGCAAGAATCGTACCCTGACGTATCTCGATATCTCCAAAGCATCCCTTCCGTACGATGCCGGGCCTGAGACAAGCAAGTCGTTGCAGCTGATGTTTGAAGAGAACGATACCCTTGAGGATCTGGATATCAGTGGTGATAGCGCTCATCTGGATGTGGCCAGGTTCGGAATTGGCCTTAACTTGGCCCTCACCGGCTTGAAGAACAATAAGTCGCTCAAGGTGCTGAAGATTGAACACCAGAAGCTCGGATTGCAAGGTGCAAACACTCTAGCTTCCGTGTTGGAGAACAATACTAGCCTTCGGGAGGTTCATTGTGAGAACAACGACATCAATCTTCAATCGTTTACGGTTCTAGTAAACGGCCTCCAGAAGAACCATTCCTTATTGAGCCTTTCCTGCATGGATCGTGACAGAACCCGGTCCTTAGACAAGGTGCGCCGAGAGATCGCGAATGTGAAGAGAGAATTGAGTCAATCTCAACATTCAACTTCAAGTTCTCTCCGTCGGTCATTGCATGCTGCGATCAGTTCCAAACATATCTCGGTCGGCAGTAGATTGACCAAGCATTCACAGTCTCTTGGCCACATCCGCGCCACTGCAAGCTCACTTTCTGCTGTTGAGAGTCCCAAGCCCCCTCTCGATGACCAGGTAGAGGCTATCCTCCATTCGCTGAGCATGAAATGGGACACAGAAGTCTCCCGCTTACGTCGATATCTCTTCCGGAATTTCAACCAGGCCAGTGGAATTGCCAAGGACGAGACCGACCCGACCGGTGACGATGACGCGAGCGATGGACGCCCTGCAACCGCTGCAAGCCTTGGGACCATGCTGCAACAACTCAAGCTCGATGTGACGCTGTCTACGAATGAAGTCCAGCAACCAAGTTCGCAGACGCCGCCACAGACCAGGGGAACCGACGAAAGCCCGCATCTAGAGATATTCCAGAGTCTTGATGTCGAGAGCGGCATTGACGACGAGCTTCAGAAGTCCCCATATCTATCGGCAAGGTCAGGACCTTCCTTCCAGACACCTGACTATGGTCTGTCAGGCTCATCAACCCGTTCTGCACTTCCTGTTCCCATGATGCCATCTGCTGTAAGTAAATCCAGCAGCGTGCGCAGCGCTCGCAGTTCGAGCACCGTCTCTACGAGCACCGGAACAGGTGCAAGTTCGAAGAGCGCGTACGGAACGGCTTCTTCGACGTTGAGGGGCTTTCTGTCGACGAGAGAACGGAAGAAGACGGAGACTCTGAAATCTGGAACGGTGTGTGTATCTGAGGATAGGCCGCCGATTCTGGAATGGTCACCGCCTCACTTCGACCTAGGAGAATTCCGTTAGGTCAATCGTTTTTACCAGGCACTCTGCCCACCCACAGTGAGCTACCTCGAATCATTTCGTAGGCATCTCAGAAATGATTTATGATCAACCATCTCAACACCATCTTCGCTACCCGATACTCGTTACCTTACTACCCACCCCTAAGCTTTTCATGCCACCGTTCGCTCAAGTTCCTTTGTCCGCTACTACTCATAAGCAGATGCATGGGAGCCCTGCTCTTCACGTTCGATACCCTCGTCTTGATATTATTTACGTTCACCACCTCCATGGTCATTGCGTTCAGCTCGGCCTCCTTTCTCTTGTCTCACCTTTTATTTCTTTCCTCTCATCCGTCTACCCAGAGTCAGACGGCATCCGGAAGACAAATGTACTTGTCTCCTTTACTTCGCATTTCGCGTGTCCGGCGCATGATTCGGCTACCTTTTATGCCAACTGCTTTTGAAGATTGTCCGACAGTCATTGGAGGTCCTACGTGATACTTTCCTACACATCTCACATGACTTAATCGTTAATGATATAGAATAACCACTCTCGGTCTCCAAAGAAGAGCCCACCTTCGCACTCTTTGCCCGACCCATACATGCATAGGTTCAGTCCGGTCCTGTCTTTGTTGCATATTATCTCATATCCTATCACTGTTGGAAAGGGGCGAAATCTGTCTTTTTTTTAGTAAATTTGTCTGGGACCTGTTTTGAGCATACTTGTTACTCTTTTACATACCATTGTTGGTACTTGCAGCTGGAGGCTGGATGTACATATATTATTGGGCAGCGATGTTTGTATATATTGGCAAGTGTCAACTTCTTTCCCCTTGGCCATTGGGTCAATGATCCGTCTGACGTGACATCCAAGAGAGTAGGCATTAATTATATTTTGGGTTGGCGACTTACATTCGCAAGGGCTAGTAGTTCTATATGTATCGAGCTAAGTTGAACAGTTTTGACAACGGAGAAAGACCAAAATATTGTACATCCCCACCCCCACCAAACGCCTGATCTAAGATAATGTTACATACAGGGGGCAATGTCTAAACCGATGGGACGCCATTATATATTTTCAAAAACAGATGGAGCAAAGTGAACCATAACACTTCGCTCAGATCTCGGATCATCTGATCAGGACTTTGCTCGCTGATCAACAACACGGTACCCCATCTCCTTATCGAACTTATCAATGAATTCGCGATACTGGCGACCTTTCTTAGACAACCTCCACAACTTGGCAATGTACGGCGACACCTTCGCTTCCGACTCGAACCTGTCACCTAAGAGAAGCTGCTCACGACGTCTCTGGCAGCTCTCGTAGAAGCTGTGGAGATTGGGACCTTCCAGGTCGCTCATCTGGTAGCGAATGGTCCAGCTATCCGTACGCTTGAAGTTCTCGATGCGCTCGACGCGCTGGTCATTGTGGTAGTTTAGGACTGTGAGACATATGCCGGAAAGCTCGCGCGGTTTCTTTGATTCCGAGGCGGCCGTATCGGCTGAGGAGCTTTCTGATGCTGTCGAGGCGTTGTCAGCTGTGGCGTCCGTGTCCTTGGTAGTGGTCTGGTCGTCCGAGAGAGCGGAGGAGAGATCTTGGCCATCCTCTTCCGACGGGACGACCGGATCGACTGAGCTTTCTGACTCTGCCGAAACGTTGCTGGCGGCAGGGTCCTTGGTCACCACGGTGGCCTGGTCATCCGAGAGAGCGGAGTTCATTTGGCCTTCCTCTACCGGGGATGCGACTCTGTCGATTGAGCTTTCCGACGCCGTCGGGGCAGTTTCGGCGGCGTCCTCAGTGTCCTTCGGATGTTCCGAAAGAGTCGAAGTATTTTTCTGGCCATCCTCCTTCGGTTCGAGTGCCAAAATTTGTTGCTGATAGGCGTCGATATCCGCTTTGTTTTTGTTTTGAATAGCCTCGATTTGCTCGTCAGTGACAGGCTCGTAGAAGATGTTCATGTACGTAGTGCCGTCCTTGCTCAGCCTGGTCTCGAAATGAAATCGAAGGGATCGTTTAGGGTACTTTGCAGTGGCTTTGTTGAGGATTTTGTTCCAGAGCTTGAGACTGAAGCGGAATTCAGCGTGGCCGAGTACGGTCTCTCGTTGACCATGCAGAGCCAAATCCATCTCCGGCAAGCTGATGTACTGGAAGCCGAAAATGCGCTCGACATTGTGGAAGGCCACAAAGATACCGTCCATGCGCCCCATGCGAACCTGAAGTGAGTACTTCAGAAAGGCGGCGCGGATCATATCGTAGTATTCACGCTCGTACGACTCGAATTCGCCGAAAAGGCTTTTGATCTGATAGCCTAGACCTTTCTCGAAGTTGCGTGCATCCATCCGAATAGATACCACCGCACGTGTCTTGAGATCAAACATTCCTGTACCCGGAAGGCGCGGATCATACGCATCCAGTTGAGATCTCATCAGGAAATCGCCCTGAGTGGAATAATGGTATGATTCCGGAACAAGGGCCTCTTCTTCAGGCGTGATTTTGTTCTCGGCCGATCTTCGATAGCGCTCAAATTCCTCTTTTGGCAAGGTGAGGAGCTTCTCCATTGATTTACCCAGATTCATGAGAATGTTGGCAGAGTCGAACTCTTTGTCAGCGTCAATCGCGTAGGTTCCATCCTGGTATCGCAGAATCACGGCCGCAGGAGCACGCAGTAGTGCCGTGAAAGTCTTAAGGTTGTCGGGAAAGCCTTGAGAAAGATTTTGGACGTTGATAGGGCGCCACTGTGACAGCAGATAGTGGAAATGTGACAGGACACCTGTCATGCTGGACGACGAGCCCACATATTTCTTCCTGTGCTTAGCCGCTATGTCTCGCAATGTAGTATCTTTTGAAGATGTGATATAATCTTTCAGAGATGCGAAATCGAATTCAGTGACGGGCATGATTGTTCCTAGGTATGGATCAAAATTGAAAACGCGGGACCGAGGATCTTGAAGGTGATATACTCCAGGACTAAGCAAAGCGAAAGCTAGTGAGTACGCTGAACACTGAAAAGGATGGAGAAGGCGAGAAGAAGACTTACTTGAAAAGAACTCTGTCTAGACCATAGGAGAGTTCCGGGACAGGTGGTGTTTCCACCTTCACCTCTTTTTATCTGTCAGTCTCGAGCCCATTTACACCGTCACTGGAAAAATGAATGAGTGTACCTTCAAAGAATAGGCGATTCCACCACAGCTTTCCATGCTCCTTCTTGGTCATCATGGCAGTAATGCTGGGTGCAAGAGTCGGAAAACCCTTCGAGCTGGCGCGCACTTCCATTGGTTTACCATCCAGACTCTTCGGAGGACCTTTAAGAAGTTTACCGGGCGGCTTTGTACCCCCAGCCTTTGGTTTACACGGCGGTACTTTCTGAGGGGTTTTAAGAATTCCATCGGGTCGAGTGTCTGGTGATTTCGTGCCCGCGGACTCTGAACTCGAGCTGTTTGCCTGTCCTTGCGTGCTATTATTCGCCGTTTGATTCTCTGGCGCGTTTCCGAGAGTTGAATGATCCTTTGCGCTTTCGGATTCGTGTGAGTTTAAAGACTTAGCAAACGGCAGAGTTAACAACTAGACATATCGATAATCGAAGCGCGGTCACAAAAGGGGAGCATATTACTTACCTGGGGAACAGATTGCAAGGCCCCATCTGTTGCAGTACTGGACGCGACATCTGCGACTCTCTCGCCGGAATCTGCATGCGACAGAGGAGTTGTGCGGAAGAAGCGTGCTGGTACACGGCCTCCTAAACCTCTTGCCCGACAAGAGGAACAGACATGTTCGCGGAGAGGGTCCGACACAGACCTGAATGACGACCGAAACATCCGACCAGAGTGCACGAAGAAAGCCTCGAGACGTCGAATGAGAGGTAATCTCCGCGCGATGCTGGAAACAAGGAAGGTCGATACTGGTAGATGATAGTATGAACCGCAAGCTCCATCCATAAATTTTTTGGCCACCGCCTTTGCTGTAAATTTGGCTATATGTTACGTTACGATACAGTACAGGCCATGAATCCGGGGAGACTTCGGCGGAAAAGGCCCCGCCGTCCCGCAACGGAGAAAAGTTTCCTCGCGACATCGGACAGAGAGTGGGAGGTTGGTTTCTGCTTCTTTACCCTGTTTATCCTTTTTGCATAGCGCTTCGTCTCCTGCTAGAATCTTCTCGAGGTAAGTTTCAACAATATTTGCCATTGGCTGAGAATCGGCAGCTATAGTGCTGTGCTTCAATGGAGGGGCACGATCATGTATGCAACTAGTACTGCCCCTCCATTGAATCACCGACACTGCCATTCTGTGCCATTTCTTCTATGAGCGGGATGCCTCTAACAACTCATGCCGGAACAACAGATTTCCTCGAGAACGACCCTCCACTATGACCCAGGAACGTCTGCGTGTCCTCATCGTTGGCAACGGTGGACGTGAACATGCTTTAGCTTGGAAACTGAGCCAGTCCCCTCGGGTCGATATAGTTTATGTCGCTCCAGGCAATGGAGGCACTGCTGCTGGAACTAACGCCAAGATCGAGAATGCCAATGTCAAGGGCAATGACTACCCGGGACTGGTAGCTTTCGCCCAGCAGAACCAGGTCAACCTCGTGGTTCCAGGCCCGGAAGCTCCGTTGGTGGATGGCATCCAGGGATATTTCCAGGCCGGTGTGTAACCATATCCTTCTCGTTTCGCTGAGAAGCCTATTTCTAACATATTCTCAAGTCGGCATTAGGTGCTTCGGTCCATCGAAAGCCGCGGCGCGCATGGAGGGCTCCAAGGCCTTCTCGAAAGATTTCATGAAGCGCCAGAACATTCCCACCGCTGCCTACGAAAACTTCACTGACTACGAGAAGGCTCGCCAGTATCTCGATAGCGTGCCTCACACTGTTGTTATTAAAGCGGATGGATTGGCTGGCGGAAAGGGTGTCATTATTCCGACGTCAAAGGAAGAGGCTCACTCGGCTCTCCGTGAAATGATGCTCGACCGCCAGTTTGGCGATGCCGGAAATGAGGTCGTCATTGAAGAATATCTCGAGGGTGATGAGCTCAGCGTCCTAACATTCAGCGACGGCTACACCATTAAGTCGCTCCCCGCCGCCCAAGACCACAAGCGTATCTACGACGGAGACCAGGGCCCGAACACTGGAGGTATGGGTTGCTACGCTCCTACACCAATCTCATCGAAGCAGGTACTCGAAGAGATTGACCGCACAATCGTGCAGCCGTCAATCGATGGCATGAGGAGGGAAGGTACGTGCTTAACAGTATTATGCATCCTTGGATGATGACGCTGATGTTTATAAAGGGTTCCCCTTCGTTGGTATCCTTTTCACCGGCCTCATGATGACCAAGAACGGCCCTAAGGTACTCGAGTACAACGTTCGAGGCGGAGACCCAGAGACCCAGACTCTCCTCCCTCTCCTCAGCGACGACACAGATCTGGCCGAAATCATGGTAGCTTGCACGGAACACTGGCTCGACGGCGTATCGGTCAAGGTCAAGGACAACTTCTCCACTACCGTCATTGCTGTTGCGGGCGGGTACCCCGGCGCATACGCTAAAGGGAAGAAGATCACATTGGACCCAACGCCGGAAGGTACACTGATCTTCCATGCCGGAACCAACCTTGTCGGGGACGAGCTGCAGACTGCTGGCGGACGAGTGATTGCGGCCACCGCTACCGGATCTAACCTCGAAGAAGCCTTGAAGAAAAGCTACGCCGGAATTGAAACGGTTCACTTCGAAGACGTCTTCTACCGTAAGGACATTGCCCACCGTGCCTTCCGACAGCGCGAGGCCCAGCAGTGTCTGACCTACGCCGCCGCCGGAGTCTCCATTGACGCCGGCAATGACCTCGTCAACAAGATCAAGAGCAGCGTCGCAAAGACTAAACGTCCCGGAACCGACGCCGTTATTGGAGGCTTTGGTGGTCTCTTCTCCCTCGCTGCAGCCAACTCCGCCTATCACCCCGAATCCCCAACCCTCATCGGAGCCATCGACGGCGTCGGTACCAAGCTTAAGATCGCTCACGCTGCAGGTGTCCACAACACCGTTGGTATCGACCTAGTCGCCATGAATGTCAACGATCTCGTCGTCCAGGGTGCAGAGCCCCTCTTCTTCCTCGACTGCTACTCATGCGGGAAGCTCGACGTCAACACGGCCGCCGCCTTTGTCACCGGTGTCGCAGACGGCTGCATGCAAGCCGGCTGTGCCCTCATCGGCGGCGAAACCGCTGAAATGCCCGGCCTCTTCGTCGAAGATACCTACGACGCTGTCGGTGCTGCCGTCGGCGCAATCAACACTTCCGGCCCCAACGCCCGCACCATCCTCCCAGACACAAAAGCCATGAAGGCCGGCGATGTCCTCCTCGCCCTGGCTTCCTCGGGCCCCCACTCAAACGGATACTCCCTCGTCCGCAAGATCGTCGAGCGCTCTGGCCTGAGTTACAATGACCCAGCCCCCTTCACCATGCCCTCCTCCCCCTCCACCGCCTCAAACGAACCCCTCACCCTCGGCCGTGCCCTCCTAACCCCAACCCGCATCTACGTCAAGCCCCTCCTCAAAGCTCTCTCCGCCTCCTCCCAATCAGCCATCAAGGGTCTCGCCCATATCACCGGCGGCGGTCTCGTCGACAACGTACCCCGCATGCTGCCCCCAACCTTGACCGCGCACATCGACGCCAAGACATGGCAGCTCCCGCCTGTCTTCTCATGGCTCAAGAAGAACGGCAACGTCTCCGCGCACGAGATGACTCGTGCTTTCAACTGCGGTGTTGGTATGGTTATCGTTGTTGAGAAGGGCTCTGAGGGTGCCGTCAGGAACCTCCTCGAGAAGGAAGGTGAGACGGTCTACCAGGTTGGTGAGCTCAAGGTTAAGGCTGAGGGTGAAGAGGAGTGCATCGTCTCCGGGCTTGAGTCGTGGGATGCTTAATTTATCTCTTGATCTGGCTTGGCTGTCGAGAGGTTTGGGCAATTTGAAGTATGCACATATACTTGGTGCTTTTGAAAAAAAAAAACAACTGTTCATCTAATATTTATGCTTATGACATTACGTGCTATATAACCTAGAAGATATCAAATGTTCATTCATGACAATGTACATAAAAGTTCTGTTCTAGTTATAAATCTCCCTCGGAATAATGCTAGTCGTTGAGCTGCCTACAAGCAAGTTCGCAAAGCTGAGCTAGTGTGATTCAGCAATTAGTTTCTTCCTGTAACTATCCGCTCACCCCAAGTGTCCAGTGCAAAGACGTTCCATATCCATAATTATAGTGGAATAGTGGGCTCACGGCAAGAATCAGAACTATCCTAGAATTTCACCGTAAAGACAGGGAACAAGAGCTTCAAATGAGAAGAAAAAAAAAAAAAAGTCAAATGCTCGTTTGAAACCGCGACCAGCAAGCAGGAAGTTAAAAAACGTAGCCTCTCTTTGATTGAATCTGCATCCACGCCGGCGTCCGTTTAGGGTCTTGCCAACTAGACCTTCAACCCTGGCGCAAAAAAATAGATTCCAAATCTTGGGAAAAGTCGGAGGTGCTCAAAGGACTAGCTAATGTATTCGTGGCTGTGTAGATCGATAGCAACTAACATCTGCTATTGACAAATCCCGTTTGGACATCCATGTGCGTCTCGGAATCAAGTTCCGTGCGAGCTAACAAGTATCCCGCTAAAATATATCTTCTTCGCAACCCCAGAGGTGGAGGCACAAACCGCGTACAAGTTATGTAGAATGTATGGGTGCTGTCTCTAATATTCAATGAGACTTTTCGGACATGGACCTAAGGTAGCAAGAAGCATCTTCCTAGCTGTCTTGTCGGCTACGGCTCCTACTATGCCCTTGGTGTCTCGTGCGAGGTCTGTCTTCACGAACTCAGAACAGGCTTGCCCTAAGGACAAGGCAAGCAATGAAGATGAAGAGAAATGGATATGGCTAGCCAGCATAGAGACGTTATATGTATCTAGGGAAGTTAGCTGTATCACTTTGGCATTTTGTCCCCGTATGAAGACAGCAGTGGTATGGGCCGAAAGGCATCATAGAGGTGAAGGGGGTTTGTGGCAAACTGAGACAGAACGAGAGAACTGCAAAGTACTGTAAGCATTCGGTGGTTTCTTCGGCGAAGTTAGCACATAAAGTCTGATGCACCAATTGAGATGATCCTGCCCTAGATGTGGCCATTTGGTGTAGCCCAACGCCTCCCTCGAGGGAAGAGTACAGGCGCGGCGTTTGATTGATTCCTTGCGAGAACTATACAAAGACTATACCTAAGGTAGCATGCTGTTCTGACCGTGGTCAAGTTGGGCAGTAGAGTAGGGCAGGCTTTTGGTGGATAGAGCTGCATATTTTCTGTCCTGAGAGGGAGGTGTCTGAACGAGCTGTACTGGGAAGTATTTTGTTGGCTACTTGTTCCATACTATACTAATATCAAGTTCGCTGTTGGTAATGCGCTGGGGAGAGAAGGTCGACGAGTTCAAGGGAAAGGGTCAGGTGAAAATAAAAGAACAAGAAGAACAAGTGGCGGGAGACGCTCATCAGCTCCACAGAGAATCAAACACTGGACAGCAGTGCTTGATGGTAGACTTCATAGGATAGAAAGAAAGCAGTCCAAATATGAAACAACAGATTCAAACAAGGATTGAACTATATGAAAGGAAGCTTTCACCGCACTGGCAATAGAACCCATGTACAGTTTTCATCGCATTTTCAGTCCCACAAGCTGCCATTCGAATTTGCCCTGCGCCGAGCGACAGACGTCCTCAAACAAAACCATCTCTATTCACAACTGAAATCAAAGTTCCTTTCTCAGGCGTTTTTCCTAGTGTGAGCTAGAGACGGCTCGCGAGCCACCGTTTGTCTCCATTTGATCTTTTAATACAACAGGAAATACGCGACAACGACAAGATACATCGCAAGCGCTATGGCTTGGTTAGATAGTTGTTCATCTGTTTGGGACCGTCGTAAAACCATACCTTAGAAACACTTGCGGTGAACGATCGAGGGACCGCTCTCGTCGTACTCCTGCTTGGAGATCCACATCTGCTGGAAGGTGGACAGGGAGGCGAGAATGGAGCCACCGATCCAGACGGAGTATTTACGCTCAGGAGGAGCGATGATCTTGACCTTCATGGATGAGGGCGCAAGGGCGGTAATTTCCTTCTGCATACGGTCGGAGATACCGGGGTACATGGTGGTACCACCAGACTATTGAATCGTTAGTGCGGCACACGGTATAAATCAAAGAAAGTACATACCATGACAATGTTACCGTAGAGATCCTTACGGACATCGACATCACACTTCATGATGGAGTTGAAGGTGGTGACGTGGATACCACCGCTTTCAAGACCAAGGACGCTAGGCTGGAAGAGAGCCTCAGGAGCACGGAAACGCTCGTTACCAATGGTGATGACCTGACCGTCGGGAAGTTCGTAGGACTTCTCGAGGCTGGAGCTCTGGGAAGCAGTCTGGATCTCCTGCTCGAAG
Organism: Aspergillus undulatus; assembly: GCF_047715775.1. NCBI lineage: Eukaryota > Fungi > Ascomycota > Eurotiomycetes > Eurotiales > Aspergillaceae > Aspergillus > Aspergillus undulatus. Next base: position 110,912 of record NW_027396646.1, read on the forward strand.
TCAAGGGCGACGTAGCAGAGCTTCTCCTTGATGTCACGGACAATTTCACGCTCAGCGGTAGTGGAGAAGGTGTAACCGCGCTCGGCGAGAATCTTCATGAGGTAATCCGTCAGGTCACGTCCAGCCATGTCGACACGAGAGATGGCGTGGGGGAGAGCGAAACCCTCGTAGATGGGGACGACGTGGGTAACACCGTCACCAGAATCAAGGACGATACCGGTGGTACGACCGGAAGCGTACAGAGACAAAACGGCCTGGATGGAGACGTAGAAGGCGGGGGCGTTGAAGGTCTCGAAGACGATCTGGGTCATCTTCTCACGGTTGGACTTGGGGTTGATGGGGGCCTCGGTCAAGAGAACGGGGTGCTCCTCAGGAGCGACACGGAGCTCGTTGTAGAATGTGTGGTGCCAGATCTTCTCCATGTCATCCCAGTTCGTGACAACACCGTGCTCAATGGGGTACCGGAGCGTGAGGATACCACGCTTGGACTGTGCCTCATCACCAACGTACGAGTCCTTCTGGCCCATACCGATCATGATACTGTTTCCAGCGTTAGTGGGAACCGTCCGCTCGACAATAAGGGATGCACTTGAAGAGATTTACCCATGGTGACGGGGACGACCGACAATGGAGGCTTTACAACATAGTTAGCATCCGGATCGAGTAATTTATGTATATAATCGTGGTACACAATGGGATGTTCACCGCCTGAAGTGACCACCGCCACCCAAGGGCACAATGGACACTTTTTCATCGAGAAAACTCGATGCCAGGTGTGACAAAAGCACTGAGAAGAGAAGGGACTGTACAAGGAAACTGAGGGGTTGACTTACGGAAAACGGCACGGGGAGCATCGTCACCGGCGAAACCGGCCTTGCACATACCCGAACTAAAGGAGCTCGGAGTCAGCAAATCAAACCAGACCATATATTGCGAACGTAGGATGGCTAAGGCTAATCATTTTGGATGGTTCATCTTCATGAAAGACGCCAATGCCTAAACAAGATGCTGACGACGGAGAGATCATTGCGACCAGCGGCGAGCGAGGATGCAGGGACGACGAAGAGTAGTGGCATCTACGACACCATCGAAAACAGAGTCAAGACATACCCATTGTCGATAACGAGAGCAGCAACTTCTTCTGTAGACACACAAAGAAGAACGAGTTAGCGCGTGGTTGACAGCTGAAGGGAGTGGAGGGGAGGGGGAGGGAACAAGCGAGGAAGCAAGGCGTTAGGTGGCAGAAAGCTTACCCTCCATGGTGACTAGGGGTGGATTAGACTACGAAGAACGAAGAGAAAAAGAAACGAGAAGGTGATAAGAAGAAAGGGAGGAGGAGAGATGATAGCCGGAGCAAGGAAATGGGAGGAGGATGTTGTTGGGGTGAGAAAGTGGAGGAAGAGAAGGGAGAGAGTCGAGAGTTTGGTGGTGGCCGGTTGGTGGTGGCCGGTGGAGGAGGCAGAGGGAGCGGTAGGCGGAGTAGTCAGCAGCCAGCTAGCTTGGTTGCTCTCGAACTGAACAGAAAGCAAGAGGGAGGGAAAGGGGCTGGACGAGTTCCTCTCTGCAATGCTCTAGTACTGTCTTAGGCGCCAAACGGGCTTAGTGAGTCGTTAGGGTCCCAGTCTGTCACCGCCACACAGCGTCTCCAGTCTGAAGTCTGAACTGTCGCTGATGCCGGCGAGGAAAGCCCAATTGATTGGTTTTATACGGTTTGCCTCTACGGTTGTTGCCTTTGCCTCCAAGGCAGAATGATTATCATTCCAGGGCCTAGCTGAGGTGTCCTCTCCGGGCAGGTGAGATGATGAATCCTCGTGGGGCAGACCGTGGAATCCACGGCCGCGATGATGGTTCAGCCCGGCGTGTTCCAGTTCCCAAAGAACAGGGTCCCTCAGTTGTCGCTCCTATTCGCGCAGCACGAAAGATAGCCAGTAAGCACGATGACGACTCGCGCTTCCCCGAATTCCAATGCCTAAAAAGAGGATTCCAGGCTTCCGGATTCTTACCCCTCGCCTTAATCGGAAAGGTCTGTGCCTGAAGAGGGGTTGTTCTAGTACGGCGTATCCCTGCTATCTCGACAAACTATAAGCGTAGGTATTATTTACATTTCTACTGAGGACGCAGTATACACTCGAGGAATTTGCTATCAAGACTTTCGTATTCGTAATGTACCTTGGTTTGGAGAGTCTAGCTGACCGACTTTGCAGATCCAGTCTCCAGTCGACAATGCCATTGTCTACTAGTTCTACTATCGGCGTAAAACCAGTCGAGTTTCAGACCTCGAAATAGTGACATTTGCAAACCACGAAATATCATGAGCATCGCAGCAATTTCCCGCTTCTGTACATATCGGCATCCAAAGTCCGACCGATATTAAGCCGCATGGACATGGGTAGGTATGTATGACAGCATCGCGGGACTCGGGCAAGGCGGGGTAACAGATACGGGCATGAAGATGAAACCACTAAAATCGACCAAAGCACAGTTTCAGCCCAGCAAGATAAAGTTGAGGCTGCATTCGAATTAGAGCCCAGCATACATTCAACGGCACCGTGCACTGAGCGCTCCTTGCATGGTATTGCCCACTAAGCGTTTTGCTTAGCGTAGAATAGGGTGGAAAGTCATCGCGCGAGCGTGAAGCGTCTGGATCCGACAAGAACCGTTTTTGTGGTTTCATCTAACCTCAGTTCCCGACCTTTTTGACTTTGACAACCCTCATCTGTATTCATTATCACACAATCTGCGTCCGAACCCGTTTCTATCGCATTGGATACAGTCTACAATTACCATTGAACCTTGCAACATACCCAAACCTTCGCTCATATAACAGAACCGCAGAACAAATACCACCACCATGGCAATGGATCCCAACATGAACAACCTCCTCAAATGGGGAATCCAAAACTCGACAAACGCCGACGGCACTGCGCCACCCTCACAGCCGTCGCAAAACATCACACCGGAGATGCTCAACTCTCTCTTCGGCGGGCCCTCCGAAGCCGACCTCATGAAAGCCGCCATGGAAGCGCTGCACTCCGATGAAGTCGATCTCGAGAATAAACTGGTCGCCTTCGACAACTTTGAACAATTAGTCGAGTCGATTGATAATGCGAATAATTTGGAGCCGTTGGGGCTTTGGACGCCGCTTGTTGAGTTACTGGGTCATGAGGAGAGTGAGATGAGGCGGTACGCGGCTTGGTGTATCGGGACGGCGGTGCAGAATAATGAGAAGGCGCAAGATAAGGTGTGTATTCTTCCCCTCTTTCGTCACCAGCTGTGAGAAGTTCAAGTTGCTAACGTGTATCTGAAAAGCTCATTGTCATGAACGCAATTCCTACCCTCGTTTCGCTAGCCACAACGGATAAAGCCACCGCCGTTCGCAAGAAGGCCGTTCTTGCACTTTCCTCCGCTGTCCGTAATTATCAACCAGGCACCAACGAACTGGTCAAGCACCTGCCCGACGGGTATCCGACTGGGAAGGTCGACGCCGGCGACATGGACGCCATCGATGCGATTATGAACAAGCTGAGGGCGCACCCTGTCCCGTCGTCGTAAGAGGACGCGCAAAGCTATGTTTGAACAGAGATTCAAGCTTGATGCCTACGATTTTGTGCGCGATGAAGAAAGTCATGAGGATATGGCTGTATGACAAGAAGGCGGTTTACACGACCTCATCTCTCGAAATCTTATTATCTCCGATAAAGCGTGACAGCAGAGCTCGTGTGAAGGACAGGCTCCCGCCATTTCAGGCGCTATCGTTTCAGAAAGTCGCTGTGACAAGGCGCGTTACCTTTGCAGCCTGAACCAACCTGTCTCGGCTTTAGCAGCAGGGGACCGAGCCATCTTTTGTTCGATATTTAGCGCCTTGTTACTGCTTTGCTGATAGATGCATTCAGCAGCTCTACAACCAGGGAATAGCAACGGATGGATACAGAATATTGGCGCTATATAGGAGTAACAAAAATAACAATTATTTTGCAACACCGCCAACGCCAATCATAAGACAGACATGTAGTGTGGTACAAACAGATTCAATAAGAGCGCATTAAAACATGTCATTTAGAATCATAGGGACATCCCGGGGTAAAGTACCGGTCGACGAATGCTCTCCAACAACGCTAATGGCGATTTGTGTCTACAGCGCAAGATTATAGGTGTAGTCGTCTTCGATGTTCTGAGAGATCCAAAGAACGATGGAACTGTAGGGGTAAGCAATCCAAGTTAGCAAATAACCCATACCAACCATGAAACCAAACAAAACTCACCTAAGCATAATCAGTCCATTCGCAATGACATTCGCAATCCCAAAGTAAAGCGTCGGCAGCGGATAATTCTTAAGGAGGTACTTGAGCACCATAACAGTCTGTACCAGAGAAAGAAGAAACAATGATCAGCAAAGACCAATCCTGGCCAAATCCCAAAACCAAAGCCAGAGATCAAAAATCACACCTCGTGCCACAAAGGATAAGGGTATATTTCAGTATAAGAATAAAAACATACCACACTCCCCGCCAACCCCCCAGCAAGCAACGCGAACCCGAGGAACAGCACAAACCGTGCCTTCCACGCAACACCGTTCCCGCTGTAACTGAAGCTATCCGCTTGCAGGCGCGACTTCTCAATCGAGTTGATCACGAGCATGCCGAGCGCTGAGCAGATGCCGGGGATCCAGTCGACGAACTTAACGTGTACGTCTGAGGCGTTGCGGTCGCTGTGTGAGAAGGCGGCGGCGTCGATGAGGAAGAAGAAGCCGAGGGAGAACTATATATCAGAGTCTAAATAAGAATGATATTTGTAGTTTATTAGTGATGTTGAGACTTACCAGTGCGCCTGATGCGTAGACGCCTGCGTTGCGTACGGTTGAGTTGTTGAGCCATTCCGGCTTGGAGAAGCGGAATAAGCGGTTGCTTGAATCGTCCATTGTGAAAGGCAAATATACGTGTCTCTGAGTGATTCAGATAAAGGATTCGAGAAGTAAGGGTTCTTGGTGATTATGGTCGCAATCGCGGACTCGGTGTTGTCTGCTCTGTGACCTGTCTGACCGGAGGCTGGATGACGATGGATGGGTCATGGTGCAGCTGTCCGGAGCTCGGAAAATCCCGCTCCGGAGTATATACTGATCGCCCTGCTTCGCCATCAACATAACGTACACTAGTTGCTTATCATTATGATCCAATACAGACAATCACGTTGAATTTTTACAGGACGTATTGATTCAGTGTATCTAATACAGAGCCTAACTCCTGAAGATGCAAATCGCTTATATTCTTCGTTACATCATAGCATCGTGCCTGGACCAGCCAGGTCAGTGCTCTTCCTCGCAAAATAGCTTCAAAAATCCATCAATATATGTCATGGCCTTTGATTTCTCTAGAGCAGGCGGCATCGAATTTGTTCCATCGCCGTTCACGGTTGGCTCCCTTAGGTATTTCCGCAGCGCAAATGTTGATGCACGATAGGTTGCATGATACATGGCTTTGAATTCATCTTCATCAGTGCACGAGTTGGAAGCAGGATGAGCCATGCTGTCGCCGGGTGCCTGCAAGTCCCTTCTTTCAATGGGGTTGTGAGCAGTCTCGTTATGAGAAAGGCCTTTGCCGGAAGATGCAGGTCGGGCTGTCCGGTTAAACCCATACAGCCGCATACAGGTCAATATGGTACGGGTGATCGTGTTTTTGTTATCAGCAAGAATAGTTTCTGCAGATTTCGGCTCGGACAGAGGCTCCTTGTCTTCGGAGGATAATAAAGCAGGAGGCAACACGCTTTGCCTTCGCACAGGGGCTTCCGCTGACAGTCCTAATGCTGGAGCGCCTCTCTTGGAATAAAGCTGACTTCCATGACCCCGACTGCTGCTAGGTCGCGAGTGGTCAGCTCGAGGTTCCACCGGTTTGTTGGGGTTCAGATTTGAAGTAATCGAGAGTGACCGAGACCGGTGAGAAGCTATCTTGCTCAATATTGGAAGACTAGGCTCCTCGGACTCTCTTTTGATCCTATGAGATTGCAGCTGTTGCGAAGGTTGCAGGCTTTGAGCCATCAACTGGGATACAGCCTCGCCTCCCTTATACCGTACTCTCTTGTGATGCTGAGCCACAGAGTCAAATAGAGTTGCCACTCGCTTGCGCTTGGGGCTGGGGGAATGAATATCGGGAAGAAACTCGGCGATTTGTTCGTGGCCAGTGATCGTTAAGTTTTCTTCGCGGCTGGGAAGGGCCTGTGCTCTGGTGATGAGGGACGCGGAAATTGGCGTAGCATATATCCTTAATTCCTGCTTTACGAAACCAAATGCAGCTTCTTCGGTCTCAGGTAAGGACGGTACTGGGGGCGTGGGCGGCCGTTCATATGACGTCGTCGTTGAAAGAATGCCGTATACGAGAAGGTCGGTAGATGCCAGCCCTGAAGCCTTTGGCCGTGTCGCGCCATCAAGACTTACGAGGAGCCCTACTGGGCATAGAATTGTCTGAAAGCGATCTAAGCCATCGTCTTCCAACCATATTTTGCCCAGCAGTTTGTGTTTCAGCCATCGAGAGGTCTCTGGATCATTTGTATGGAGCTCGAGGTTTGGACCGACGCGCGCATATAAGGGTATAAGTGCGGGATTGACGAAAGATCGAAAACCAAGAGTACTGCTCTTGAGTATATCCGACTGCCAAGTAGCAGATCGATCGACAAGCTGTAGACCTGGGTTTGATCAATCCACAGTTCCAGCCCAGACGCGATGCAAACCTTACCTCGCAGTTGCGATTGCTCATCTAGTGCAATCGCACCGGACCAGGTATCCATAATAAAAAATCTCCACACCTAACAGCGAGCATATCAAAAGCGCATCATGATCCAAGTCTAATGTTGGTTATCGGAAGCGTGCATGATTTACACGACGCGAGCCAAATGAGAAGCGCGTAGTCACGTGACATCTTATACTCCCGCCTGGAATCTGGAGCAACATACGACCAGGCTCAAGCTTCGATGCAGACCAATTTCCTAGGTAGTCCATATATCGGCACAGTATATTGGAAACTAGTAAGTTCTGCAATTTCTATAATAACCGCAAAAATGGCTATAGTACATCAATAATCATATCGCCGAATAACGGACAGTGAATCAAAGGACGGAGTACCATGTCAAGCCCAAATTAAAACAAACCCCCAGTATACGTCGAGAAAACAAATAATCATAAGTGTCGGGAATAATGGGTTACATCAATTGCGACATTCCCTTCCAGAAAACAGTCTAGAGCTTCGGTAATGAAGCTTCGACTCATTCATTGAATCCTTCCTTGCCCCAGGCTCAAATTAAAACTCTTCCTGTTCGCGGAAGAACATCGAGAAACTGATGATCGTTCCGTATATCAACAGGCCGCCGAAAATGGACATGATCATGGCGGGTACTTGGATCGCACCGGCGTGCGCAAGAACAGCAGGAAGGGCTGCGAGTATACATTAGCTCAAGCTCTAAAGCATGACAAGCAATATATTGTAATGAAAAGCAAAGCGCTCTACAATTGATAGGCTCAATTGCTTAGGAAGATCCATTGACATACCAATACCCATCAGCACCAAGAACCCCGTCAGAAAACGCCCAAAGTCAGCAGCAGCATTGCCAGAGCTGTCCATAAAGTCGTCAGGGTTGGCGCATTGTGAACAGATCCAGTTGGGGAGCGGCGCAATAACGTAGGTCGCAACAACGGTTAGCGGCAGGAAGTTGTGCCAGAGCGCCGAGGAGAGAATGACGAGGAGAAAGCCGATTGCGAGGACCTGGAGACAAATACATCAGTTAGGAAGCATCTATCAAGAGGACAGAGATTAGCCATACAAAGGAGAGAGCGATGATTGTTTTGAGTCCGGCCGTCATGACTGCGGAGACGCTGAAAGCTCCAGGCAGCGGGCAGATGTCGTAGGGGGTCTTGGGAACTTTGCGCGGACAGGGACCGACCGGAAAGTAGGTACAGGGCAAGAGGATATCACTGCGAAATCAACAAAAGGACCTCAAGTGATCGACTTGACCGTTGAATGGAGCAATGAATGAATGCGGGTGACGTGAGGCAACTGAAGTTGGATTCGGGCGGCAGCTGAGGCTTGGCGGCCTGAGGCGGCCAGGCCCACCACCAGCCTTCGTGGAGCTTCGTTTGGAACTCCATGTTCTGCGTCAGTGCTGTCTGCCTGCTGTTCCGCTCTGGTCTCTGCATCAACTTTCCTTCTCCTTTCCCCTCTCACGGTCTCCCAATTGCTGGACTTTATCACGAGTACGATAAACTTGCCTTCTGATCTTGATTTCACCCGCCCAAGCTTCCAGGATGTTCAGGAACAACTACGACAACGATGCGGTCACCTTGTATGAGCTTCCCCGTCAGCTTCCAAAGACGCTTGAACTAACCCCTGTGCTCCAATTAAGCTCTCCGCAAGGTCGGATATTCCAGGTTGAATATGCACAAGAGGCAGTGAAGCAGGGTTCCGTTGTTGTTGGTCTGGTCAACAAGACACATGCCGTCTTGGTTGGCTTGAAGGTTCGCTTCCCCATCAGCTTCATCAGCGATCCCGGAAACACGACACACAGTGCCTAACGTCGAATCGCATCTCTAGAGAAACGCCGAAGAGCTGTCCTCATATCAGAAGAAGATCATCGAAGTCGACTCGCACATGGGCGTCGCTATCGCCGGTCTCGCATCAGACGCCCGCGTGCTATCCAACTACATGAAGCAACAGTGTCTCGGCTCCCGCATGACCTACGGTCGCCCCCTACCCGTCAACCGCATCGTCAACCAGATCGCAGACCGTGCTCAAACAAACACGCAACAGTACGGAAAGCGGCCATACGGTGTAGGTCTGCTTGTTGCAGGAGTGGATGAAGCCGGTCCTCATCTATTCGAGTTCCAGCCCTCCGGCATGGCCCAGGAGATGCTTGCTTGCGCTATCGGAGCGCGCTCCCAGATGGCCCGGACCTACCTGGAGCGCAATCTAGACCAGATCGCGGAGTCTAGCCGGGACGAGCTGGTTACTCATGGTCTCCGGGCCCTCAAGGAGACTCTCTCCCAAGATAAGGAGTTGACGGTGGACAACACATCCGTTGGTGTGGTAGGACAGGACAGTGAGACTGGGAAGGTTGAGAGCTTCAAGCTCTATGAGGGACAGCAACTCCTACCGCTCTTCGAGGCTTTGGAGAAGTCGGAGGCGGGAGAGACGAAAGAATCCGAGACAATGGAGGTTGATTCATAAATGTGAACTTACGCCATAGACATGAAAATGCCTGCTCATTCCGGGAATAATACGACAGATTTGAATTCCAGTCCTGCGCCTTCATCATTATCCGTAATTGACCTTGTCTAACCATAGTCGCCCGCTCTATGTAATGCTGACTATATATACCTCTATTCTAATTACTCCTCCTCCCACTTAAGCTTATACCTCCCCTCACTAACCTGATACTTCACCAGCGCCGGCCAAACCTCCTCAACACTCTTCGCCTCAACCAGAATCCCCCCGTTCTCTTTACTAACATACCCCTCCCTCACCGAATTCCTCACCCACTCCAGCAACCCATCCCAGTACCCCGCGATATTGAGCAACACAATGCCCACATGGTGAATCCCCAACTGATTCCACGTCGTCATCTCCATCACCTCTTCGATCGTGCCAAACCCACCCGCCAAAGCAACAAATCCACTGCCCGGACCACCCTCCTTCACCTTCTCCGCCATCATCCGCTTCCGGCTGTGCATGTCCGCTACGACCGTCGTGACGCCGTACTCTGTATCTGGGATGCCGTTTGGCGAGGTTGTTCCGCTAACTACGCGCTCGGCTACTTTGCCGCTGCCCGTGGCGGATAGAGAGTCTTTCGGCTTGTCGTTGTCGTTGCTGATGCTCACCAATGCGCGCGGGATAATGCCGTGGACGGATTGCGGACCGGATAACGAGACGAGTGTGCGTGCGATCTCGCCCATTAGACCCTTTGTGCCGCCGCCATAGACGAGCTGGATGTTGTTCTCTGCGAAGATGCGCGCGAGCCCGCGGGCGGCTTCCATATGTGAGGGGTTTGTGCCTTCGAGGGAGCCGCAGCTGGTAGGGAGGGGTGGTTAGTTAGTTTGCATATTTTAGATGAGGTTTCTCTGAGTGAATGGGCGGTTCGAGGGGGTTCTGGGGGGTGTGAGCGGGATTTTGGTGTAGATGGCGGGGAGGGGTAAGGTGGTTCTGGACTTACAAGACGCAGACGACGGGGCGTTTGGGGTCGGTGGTAGCCATTTTTGCTCGATGTGGTGCAATTGGGTTTGAGGCTCAAGGGAAAATCCTATATAAATTAAAGATTGGGGAAGTAAGAGCCGTTCTTATATTCTGTTGCCGGAGTCTGGAGAGGGCGAATCCTGGGGCTTCATTAAAATTGGTAAAAGGATGACTCATATATGGGGTCGTAACAAGGCATCGTGGAAAAGAAAGTAACTGCCTATCTACCCAATGCTCAGCTGCAGTGGATGGTGATCTTCAGGCAACTACATATCACGAGATACACTTTGCTTAGGCCTATATGCATGAGTTGCTGGCAGCGGGTATCACAAAGTCAATGTACACTAAGGCTAACTCCCAGGAGGTTTGCTCTTTTTCCTTCGTAACTTGGGTTCCTCTGCAGCGCTGCCTTTATCGGATGATTTGCCCGGCGTGTCAACCTTAGCTTGAGGCGTCCCAATCCGGGGTGGAACGGTGGTGCTATGTGCCTGTTGTTGTTTTGAGGCCGCGCCTCGATCTGTGTCCGCGGCCCTAGACAGAATGAACGATCCCGGCTCGCCCATCAATGGGCTCTCGTCCATGTACTCATCCCCATATTTAGCCAAAAGCTGAAATGATTCCGCCAGAGACCTCATGTCGCTGACCGTTGAGCCAGTGCCGCTCTGTGTGCTGGTGAACGATTTGTTTGCTGCTCCAGCGTCGGGCATGGGTGTGTTCTCTTTGCTTGTTTGCGTCTGTACGCCTGGTTGGCTGGTATCTGTGGGCTTGGGCGCTGGTGGAAGGTATGTGTGTCCCTGTGACGGGGTGAAATTGGGCAATGTCGAAGCAGTCTTAAGCAAGCTCGTCAGAGACGTCACCGCCGAAAGCTATATGACCCAGCAATGTTAGTTCTGAGACGAGAAACGTCGGGATGTAGCAACATACAATCCTATTACCCAGCACACTAGCAGCCGAAGGAGCCATATAAATGCAATCCGCAACCACGAAGAACGTAGCCAGAACCGTAACCTCGTCCTCATACCCAGATCGTTTCCGCCTCATCTGCTTCCGAATCACCCAAACGTTGGACGGTTCATGCGCAAACTGAGTACCACCGCCTGCTGCAGCCTGTAACGGGTCATAGCCAACCACGAACTCCAGGCCTTGCATGGTCTTCAGCCGGCCCTCGAAGGCTTCTCTTGTCTCCACGAAATGACGAAAGGCTTCGTTGTAGTTGGCTTGGATGGCTAGAGAGGCGTTGTTCGAGGTAGCATCGAAGAAGGGCGACTCGGCGAAGTAGAAGAGGACTAGCCAGGAGATACGATTAATTGCATCAATCGGGAAACTGGAGGTTTCAGTGAGGAAGATCCCTACTGTTGTTCGAATGCAGATATCCGCCCATCATTTGGACGTGGGACGGGGATCGCCAGAGGATTTCCTCTAATGAGGAGGGATCTTGCATATCTGCCATACTGATTGTCACAGCTCTTTAGGATGAACGAAGTCACCGCAATAATTAGAGAGTTGGTTTGTTAGTTGCAAAATGTGCAGCTCTGAAGAGAGCTTGCCTTGAGCCTCCGCGGAGTAGATGGTCTGTTTGCACTGTTTGCATGTACACGCAGGGTACAGTGAAACATAAATGAAGGCGCACACTGTAGTATGAAAGATATTTTATTATTTTCTATGTAATCGAAGTCTGAGGTGAGTCAGACATCATTGAATATTATTGTTGAAAATACAACCAAAACGCCAATTCCCACGCTGAATGTTGAATCCCACCGGTCTATCACGTCTAACTTATAGTTCACATCAATCGTTCAATGGCAACTGTTGAAGGTAGTGCCATGCAAATGTACATCTAAATGCTGATGATAAGAAAATTTGGTAGAGGAGGATAGCGACGTTATACAGCCCGCTTGTGGCCCTATTCCTCCCTGGAGGGCATGAATATGCCACAGACAGTCCGTAGCTTGGTAAGCATTTCATCCCACTCGCCTTCGGCGCTGCTCAGCATAGTCACAGCCCCGCCGGCACCAATGCGCCATTTCTGAATATCGTCTTGATCTTCAGAGGAAGTAAATGCCGTGCGAATCAAGACTGAGAAACTTCCTCCCCCTCCGAGGTCAAGAAAGCCCATGACGCCAGAGTAGATCCCGCGCTTCCGGCCTTCTATTGAGGAAAGATGCATGCAAGATCGTTCTTTTGGAGCGCCGGTCATCGAGCCTGGTGGTAGACACCTCTGCAGCGCCGTGAGTCCGTATCCACACATGTTCGACGAGTGTGACTGCGGCATGTTTTTGGCGGCATATCCAGGCCGTGTAGGGTCAACATGTCCTTTGACGTGGGTTATCATTTGGTAGACTCGCCCGTGATCCTCCACTTCAAGCAACTTTTCTACATGAACGTTTCCGGCACCGCATATGCCGTAGAGATCATGGCGTATGAGATCCGCAATCATGAGATTCTCGGCCATTTCTTTTGTTGATCCGAGGATTTTTTGTGCGCGCTCCATTGTCATGTCGTCGGACTTCCTCACTGTTCCCTTCATCGGCTTCATCTCCAATGTCGAGTCTCGGTCCCAGTTGAGAAAACACTCGGGACTGCTGCTGACAATCTTGACATTTCCCAGTCTCGCGAAGGCACTGAATGCAGCAGGATTGTATCTCCGAAGCCGTTTGTATAATTTCCATGGGAACTGTATGCGCTGAATAGTGGTGTCTGGAGAGGGTAAAGTGATGGATGTCTCGCACGTAAGGCATAACTCGTATGACTCGCCTGCTCTTAGCTCATCCTTGCACGCCTCAACCTGATTTAGGTAGGTATGTTCACTGGGGAACTGAATTGTCCTGCCCCTCAGAATAGAATCGAGAAACTCCTCGTCGGCGATGGAATTAGCAGATGTTGACGACTGGGGGGCACTCTTCAAGGTTTTCAGAGTCTGATCTAACCAGCCAGCTGGTAGATCATCTTCTTCCCTAGTTGACTGCACGGTAACTTTGCCCGTTTCGTTGTCAACTACGATGCTCCTGTCCGTCCACAGGAGACTAACATCCGGTGGATCTTCGTCACCGGTATTTTCCTGAGAGCAAGAATCGTCTCGAAGACATTCAGTCTCGTGTTTCGGATGAGCCAAACAAGCCAGTCCTAGCTCGTAGGAGAAGTAGCCTAGGAACCCTGCCCAAAACGGGACCCCGGCGTCTCCAGATTCAACTTTCTTCAAGTCCATCAGGTACCTCGAAATACCCCAAAGTTGAGACACTGACAAGATAGCTTCGATTTCCGTACTATCCGCCTTCAAGCAATCGCGTGAGCCCAAGCCAAGCGGCATCTTCTGCAATCTTAGACAATGCCGCGGAATAAAGTATTCGAGCCTCCAGCTTCCCGGACTTGGCACAGATATGATACTGTGCCTTTCATTTGACCGAAACAGTACACTTGGAAGCCCTGGATCATTGAAGAGCTCGCAAATACCTTCAGCATCCAGTTGACATGCGGCTAGGGATCGAGAAGCGGAATGGCCGGAGGAGGACGCACTCCAGTTGACCATCGTGTAAGCAATGTCCGGGAAGCTAGTCTGCCCCATTGCAGGCCGGATGATATCGGTAGGTAAGCTTCCGTATCCTTCACGATCATGTGTCTTATTGAATTTGACAGACATGTCCCACCACTTGCGCAGGAGCTCATTGCATGCTTCCCGATCAGATTTGCAAGACTCGGGGTGAAACTGCACGCCCCAAAAAGGCTTGACCTTATGCCGTACAGCCATTGGAATCCATGTTTCTGGAGAAGAGGAACCATCTAATTGAATAGAAAACCAAGCGAGGACATCAAGATCCGAATCGAGAGACGCAGTCCCACCTGGCGGACTTGATTTGACCTGAGTGTCGAGCATGGCGTATAGTGAGTGATAAAGAGTGACTTCCAGATCTTGTACGTTCTCAAAAATATCCCTCTGAGCCGTCGTAATCCGATGAACTTGCCCGTGCAGAGGCTCCGGCAATCGCCCAATAGGAATGTCATGATGAAGACACAAACTCTGGAAACCAAGGCAAATGCCTAGAACGGGCAGCATATTCGCACTGCTAATGTTCCAAATATCTGCCATAACGCCAACATCGTCATGGACGTTGGGGTCCCCTGGCCCTGGTCCCAAGACAACTGCATCGTAGTGTTGGAGAAATTCCAGTATGTTGCCATCCGGCCATTCCGCATCAATCATCATTACTGTAACCCGCGCTCCAAGGACCTCTTCCAGCATCGCGACCACATTGAAGGAGAAAGAATCATAGGCGTCGATGTAAAGTATGCTTTTCTGCCGGGCATCCTGGTCATCCTGCATGTCAAGTCCAGTGCTCGACGCCGTCCAGTCACCTAGTAGCGGCGCCATTATAAATCGGCCTCGTGGGCGGAACAAACGAGTCAAAATTTGAAGGAATATGGGTATCAAAATAGGATATGCATGTAAAGAGTAAATAGTATGGAGGCGAAGTAGTAGATTGTAAGAGGGAAAAGATCGGCCTCCTCTAGCAGAAATCTCCGGGTTGACACTAAAGGATGACCGGCAGCAGTAATCACCATGGCTTATTTTGGAGATGAGATGTCCATGACGAAGATGCGTCTCTTCGACAAAAGAAAGACCGAGGAGACTTGATGGATGATGTTTGGTGGCGGCAGCGGCGAAAACTTGAAGATTTCCGGGGAAAAAGCAAGGACCAGTGGAGTCTTTATGGTTCCACCCGGTGTCCCGTTCTTCCCATCAACGGCTGCCGAGAACAATTCTAGAACACATGCTGTCATTCAGGGGATCGTATATGTAAAGACAACCCAAGCAAGTCTATATGCTTATATGCTCACACTGTGAATCCAATCTACATATGACAGCTCTACCTATTTATCATTATGTCGTTGCTCAAGACTGACTCTTAGCTGGTGTGGTGGCGAGTTTGGCTGTGACCCTAGGGAAGTACTGGCTGACAAAACTCTCTCTGCAGCAAAAGGTTAACAGGCGAAGACCACAATAGCAGGAGCGTTGCAACATACGTGTAATAGCTGTGGGCGGAGCTGTGGTCTGAAACTAGATTGTGCGCCAACTCATGGCAGAGAATCACCCACCAGTAGACCGTAGCTTCAGCCCGGTCTGGAGTCGCGCTTTGAAGGAGTGCTTTCTCGTGTAGGTTCTGGAAGTAATGATAATTGCAGAAGATACTGCCGGTTCGATTGAATGCAATCGACTTTGACTTGGGGTCATGGAAAATGCTCAAACTATCGGGACGCAGAGAGAAAACGTCGGCGCAGTCCAAAAGTATAGAGCCAAACATGTTCATCCCATAACTGTTCTGGGACAGGAAAGCAGAACGATCTGTTACCGACTTGGCAAACAGAATATTGACTTGAGAAGGAAGTGTGGCGACAAATTCGAGCTCATGGCCGGGCTTCTCGTCACAATAAGACTTCAGTTCATTGATCTGATCTGTCTGCGGCTTGGAGGAGACATTGGACGTGCCATGGACCCGGCTGGACTGGACCGCGGAATGCAGTTCCTTCTGCAGCTTAAGAGGTGAGCTGACAGTTACCGGCGCCGCAGGGCATGGTTCTTTGGGCTTTTCTGGCTGCGGAGCAGGAGGAAGCTCCTTGGGGGTTTCAGGCGCTGATGGAGTTTGAGTATCGCTAAAGGGGTTCCAGGACGATCGGTTTCCATCCTTAAAATGTTTGGTGAAGTTGGAAAACAGACCATTGCGCTTCTCTTTAGTAGTCTCCGTCGTAGTCTCCGACGGAGAGCCGGGCCGTGGACGCTTCGACGACGGAGAGTCCGGGAATACGCCAGGCATCGGACCTGGACCCTGCTTCTCAGGCGCCAAGTTTTGAGCCTCCTTTTGTAACGCGGCTTCCTTCTCCTGCAAAAGCCGGCGTTCCTCCTCGACCTGCTTCTGACGCCGATCCTCTGCGATTCGAGCCTCCTGGGCCTTTTGTTTTAGGATGCGTTCCACGTTATAACCACGCCCTTTCAGCTCCAATAAATCGGTTTTTAGTAGCATTTCCAGAGTGAGCGAAGAATGGAGCTTAGGGCGGTTGAAAATCAATAGCGAAAGCGCTTGACTGATCTCGTAGAAATCATACCGGCCGGGGCATATTCGCATGACATGTTCTCCTTGGACCTCGGTAACTATCGCTTTCCTTTCCTGCCTGTAGGATATTCGGCGATCCCTCAAAAACCGGGCAATGGCAATGGACTGTACGACTTCAACTTTGAGGTTCTGGTCAAGCCAACGACTGTCATGTCGGATTCCCTCGGGAGGCTGGTCATGGAGGAATAGCCTTGACCGTTCTTTGATCAGCTTCAGCAATTTGATAGCAGGACGCTGATCAGGAGCAAGTGCTCCCCAATGAGCCCGCTCTTCCACAATGCGGCTCAGCGGTACTGCTCCTAGAGCAATGTAGAAGTTCTCGAGCACCTCTTCCTGAGGCGCAGCTAATACGTGATCCTTGAACTGAACAAAACTCTGGTAATCATCCACGACGATTGTGTTGTCCGCCGAGGTCAACGTCCATTCTTTGATACCCTCTTCCTCGGCTTCGTCTTCATCATCGGAAATCTCGACGCTCTTCTTGACTTCTTTCCTAGTCTGTTCCGTGGTCAAGGTGATTTCTCTGCTCGCCAGCAAGAATGCGGATTTTCTCATCTCCCGGAAAAGCTCTTTGTTCTTCTTAAGAACAGCCATATCCTCCGCGAGAGTTCTCAGCAATTTGAGATACCTTTCGGCGCTCTGAAGGGTAGAGGATATCCTGGCCGGCTCCCTGACTACCATTTGCGCAAGTTCTATTTTGGTCGGTTCTCGCTTTGATCCAACAGCCATCAAAAAGAGGTTTGCTTCCTGGCCAAAGTCCACGAAGTCAAACAAGTCTTTGTAGTCTTCGCCCTCTCCAAGGTAACAAAGCCTGGGCGCTACACGTCGCACCGAGCGAATCTGAGAATCCTTGTCATCAATATGGACCGGTACGATCTCAGCTTTCCCAACACGGTCTATATCTCGCGAGGTGAGTTCAGACACCCTTCCGGCGAGATATCCAAAAAGCAGTCTTGCTTCTCGTTTTGTAGATGGTGCTCTACGGATCAAGGTATCAAGGCAATCTGATAGCTTGGGATGCTGTTTGACACCGAGCTTGGAAGCATGACGATGAAGATCTTTGCGGAGAATGTTGAAACCAAACAAGGCAGCACCATCGTCCGTATAGCATTTCCCCGGCCCACTAATGCTGTACTGCTGGTCTTTCGGAGTTTCCGCGGATAAGCTACTCGGCTTTTCGATCGGCAGAAACGGATCGGTTACCGAATTGCAGTCGAAGACGCCATAGCCATTTGATTCGTATTCAGCAACGTAATATGACATGGCTTTTCCATGCAAGATCCTGTCATTCGAGGCCGCCGCCTTAGCCATAATCCGTACTACCTCAATAGCCGTGGGGCAGCTCCGGAGGCCCAGTCTAGACAGAAATCTGCCCTCGTTGCTACTAGAGATGAAATTCCCGGGCCACTCAATGACTTGAAGACCGAGAGCTCTCAAAGAGTCATTGGGCTCGAAGAGATCCTGAACTTCATAGCGTTTCCGGTCCAGAGTTTTCGAGCCTTCGCGACCAGTGCTCGGCTCCGCCGTGCAAAAACTGGTGTCTTTGAGCCTTTTAATATCACTGGCAGGGATATCATTGCTGACAGATGCGAGATACCGTATAAGATCGACATGGCTCCATTTCCCCTGGCTGGATGATTTTTCATCAGACGCAGCGGGGGCATTCAGAAGGCGCTCAAAGATGACACCAAGCTCGACGGTCTTCCGTACACCCAGGGCGGCTAGGAACTTTTCCTTCACTCCCTGGAGTCCATGGATGACAGGCAAATCGTCGAACAGGCGGACGGAGGGAAAGTATGTTTCACTGGGGCGCTTCATGCCGACGCGAGTAGGAATTATTGTATGCACCTGTAACTGATTGATCACGTCTTGCTTTGACGACTGGCCCAAGCTCTCCCATTGTTTTGATATAACTGGGAGCACCTGCGCTGCGAAGGTCGAGGTCTGTGTGATATCCTGGGTTAGGGGGAGAACATTTCGGTTCCCAGAGTTGCTGACAAGCCAACTCAACCAAGGAACTATTTGCAACTCTTGCCAATCGAATGAGTCGAGCTCTCTCTTGGCCAGAGATTTCGTATACTTGAACGGCATCACGGTGGGTGGCAAGGGTAGGTCGGCTGGTATGCGTTGGGGGTTCAGGAAGAGCGACACTTCAGAGAAAACGATCAAGCCAGTGGCATTGCCATTTTCATCATCGGTTGAAGCTACTGCAACATTGAGTATGCTTTTCACAGAGTACAGATCTAGTTGGCCCGAAATGGCTCGTCGGCCCAGCCAGTTGAGAAACTCGGTAATCTGAGAAGCGCGTAGTGGACTTGTCTCGAGTTCACGTTTGATGTCAGAGACCGTAACTTCAGTTACAAGCCCCAGCATTGTCAACTTTTTGACGAATTCTTTCGAACCCTCCACGAATTCATCTGGCAGAACCGGTATAGAATCTATGAAAGTTAAATCCTTTGCCGCTACGCGCACTCGGTGGTTTTGGGCAACGCCACAGGTTGAAAGCACCTCGATGGAAGCGTTCTTGTTGCAAGTCCAGAAGGCGTCCTCCATTGTTTGTCCAAGCAACGATGACGGTGTAGACTCGCGAAACACAAATTGATTCGCCGTATGAATAGCCTCAGGAAGCACATTCACAATGTCTTCTTTTCGAATCTTTGACTGCTTTGACGGGTCTTTGGCAGATTGTATCCTGCACTGTATAGTGGCCATCTCTGCCGCCCAAGCGATTCGACAGACTATACCCGCTGCCCTCAGCATCTCCATGTTCCATTTGCTGATGTACCTCGTGTTCAGATCAATGCTTTCTCGTTCCACGGTTGGAATTACAGAAGGAGCAGAGATATGAGCATTGAGGCCGGTTGTTTGCTGCGTTGGGAACCCAATGAAGACTCTGCCACCTTTCGAAGGAAGGATGGATGATAGAAATTCTGATTGTGACCCTGAAGCCGCAGACGCTTGGCTTGTATCATATGAAGGTGTCAGCACGGCGATTGATGTTTTCTTAGGTGGCGGTTTTCGTGTGGCTCGCTCAAGTTCGCTGCTCAGTGACTGGCTGATAGAAGCCTGAATACTTGCGGTATTAATATGCAGGAACACAGATGCTGTTGAGGTCTTGGCCAAGTCACCGGACTGACTGGTCGCTTCCTTCTTCTCGCTCTCGATCGGCTTTTCAGACGAAGTTTGGGTGAGTCTAGACAAGAAGCTGCGTAGCGATGTGGTAGTGTCACGGATACCCTCGCGAAATATACTTGCATTCGGATTCCATTCGACTGCGCGCATCCAGACAGCATCGACCTGAGCGACCTCTCTTGTGACACTCGTAACCTTCATCAACCCATCTTGCGTTTTCGTTTCAATGTCTCTTGGTATGGCGAGAGTGGTACTTGGGGCTGCCTTCTTGGCTAGGCGAAGCACGTCCCAGTCGTCAAGCCAAAGCTCGATACATTCAAGGTTGACAAACGTAAGACTACTGGACAGGAACTGGCATAGCTGCATCAGCGATGGAACCGGAGAGGTATCATTGCGATAGTCTAAGACGAATGTTGTTTCAGGGTTGGTTTTCTCGCCCAGCTGTAGGCGACGAGTAAACAAGGCGTTCCCTTTCCAGTAAAACGCCATAGCGTCCGTACCAGAAGATACAAACGGTTCCTCACAATCGTCAAAGACACTGTAGAAACCGACGCCAAAAGCCCCAATCTTCGTTTCATCCGGATTTCCGTCGGCAATACGCTTCAATCTAGCCCAATCCTTTTCGCTGAAGGGAAGGCCGTTGTTGGAAATCAAAAGACGCTTAAGAGTATGATGGGATATCGTGTGCTTGATCATAGCTGTGGTGTCATCAGGAGAGGAAGGCAGGGGAACTGTGGTGGACGGTAGAGTCTCGAATTTGATAGTGACTTTTGTGGCGTTGGCGTCAGCTGCATTTTGTATCATCTCGCGCAGAACAGTCCTTCGCCATATGTCAGTAACTGCTATATATCGAGAGCAAAAGTATAGTCTTCAATCGAGGGGCCACCGACCAGCGTCCAGAATATCTCGCAAGGACCTTTGAAATGAGGCCACGGGTATCTACGGTGACAGCTTCCTCGTCTGCCCCGGATCCCATGGTACGCGCTTTGAGCGCGCTGAAGTCGATCTTCTGCACCATGGTGCGGTATCAAGGTCTTGGCAGCCAGGACTATTGTTTTTCAAAAAAATGGACTCTAAGCGATTTGACGATGTTGTTTCAATTCAACCAGACGGTGGCGGCAGAATATCCAAAAATGGGGAAACACAAAAGCAAGACGGAGCTGAAGGGCGAGAGAAAGTGACAGTCATCAGCCTCGTCATGGAACTACAAAGGAAAAGCGTTCCGAAAGCATAATTTGCCATCCATTGTTATTGATGATGGAATCTTCGATGATGCTCGAGGCGGAGGCTCAATCAATGCTCCGGCTTATCAGTCTCGTTATCGTCGGAGGGTGCCCAGCTGACTCAGCGTCACTAGTGGTGCCCCAACACGGGGAGCTCGGTCACGGGGTCTAGGTCTCCGCCGCTCGGGGACCAGCGGTACAGCACAGCTGCGGCGCTGCGAGTTGGAGTACTCCGAGGCCGAGTCAAACTACCATTTTCCTGCTGCTTTTCCTATAGCAGCAAAAGCTTCATTGCAGCTGTCCACCGGGAGTCAGGGTGACCAAAATAGCGGCCGACCGTGTGCTTCAGTCAACGATTCTAGTATCTACATCGCTTCGCATGACTTCTCGGCATTCGTGTACACACCGTTGGAAGCAGTCCCGTGCATGACGCCCGACTGCCTCCGCATTGTCTCCATTCAGATGCCACGATGGGCGTCGACCCTCTCTCCCCCATTGCGCCCGCGCGCCTAAGAGCATTGGTTCTCCCTGTTGGCCGGATCAAGCGATCTCGATTCCTCAGTTTCGCCGCGAGGCTCCAGGCCGAAAATGTCGTCCGCTTGGGGGACATTAGCCCCGATGCGCGGCCCAACCGAAGTGAGTTATACGGAACACCAGTATGAGGTTTGATATGGCGTGTTGTGAACTTCGCAAGAACCGATTCACTGACGCTTGATTCCCTGCTATCATAGATATGTTCTCTCCGCTAGCATTCCCGACAGGCATTATCCTATACGACCTCTCCTTCTCCATGCCTCCGATATCACACCTAGAGCTGTACCCATTCGAGATTTTCCGAGAGCCGCTAGTTGTGCTTGCGATAGCTGATGGGTCTGAGCTTTCCAGCAGCGCAGACCAGAATGGTCGCGAGTCCAGCAACGGCAACACACCGACACCAGAAGGACTAGACCAGCTTCAACAGGAACTCGAACTACTGCAAGAAAAGAACCCGAGAGCGCTGGTACATCAGCTTCTGATATTCGACCATGCAAGTGTCAGCAAAGTTTCCAATGGCCCCGACAATGTTCTGTGGATTCCGCCTCCGCAAGCCTCCAAGGCTACTACGATGAAAACTGTACTGTGCGATATCACGTCTCTTCTCCTTTCCGAGATGGACGAATTCGCGAAAACAATCCAGAGCATTCCAACCATTGATTCCCCGAAAGCTTCTGCCTGGGGACCACATCGTGGGCCTGACTTGCGCCGACGCCCAACGGACAAGCTATTCCATAGGATGACGATGCCTGCGCAGCTTTCTCCAGATCCGAACGGGACTCCTGATACAACTCAAGGCTCCAGCCAAAGCTCTCCGGCGCCTGAAGATCATGAAACACCCACGACGTTCGATGAAATAACTCGATCCATACAGCTGGCTAGTCGTTCCAATACCACCCTCGGGAAAGCTGGTTCTCTATCGTCGTCAAAAGAGCATAGTCGGGATCGGATGTCGGTGAGTGGTCTTAGTGCTACAGATAGGACAAAGAACCGAATAAAGGGGCGCTCTGGGGTCGTGATAGGAACCCTTTTCCTTCAGTCAGGAAGATGGCCAGATGCATTGAAGGAACTTGTCGAAGCTGCATCAAACGCTAGAGCAAGCAGCGACTACGTTTGGCATGCGAAAGCCCTCGAGTCAATTCTCCTTTGTTTACTGATGTTTGCTTGGGCGGGCATGGACTTCCAGGTTTGTCACTACCTTGTATCGAAGAAGACTTTTTTCTAAGTTGTTCGCCTATAGGTACCTCCTATTTGCTATCCTGTTGCCGACAAATCGTCCAAGGCAACGGCAGCAATTGTTTTCGATTCAGCCGCTTCCGCCGGGAATCGAATCATCTCTCTTCAGAATCTCTCGAACCTCTTGCCTGACCTAGCAAACAATATTCTGAACCTTTATAATCGTGCAGCCAATATCACCGACGAACCTCTTCCCCAGCTTGTCTTTTCTGAAACGGTCATTCGTCTATCCAGATTATTAGTGGCAACACGCATCCGCGACGGTGCGTTGGATGACAATGCCTTGAAGCACATCGTTATGAATGAGCCGCTTGAACTCTTGGTTCGGCCAGAGCCTCCTCGAGGGCTTATAATACTCCGAAAAAACGAAATTGCGAATTTCCTGTTCCGGGCGTTACCACTTTCCGCTGGCTCAGATTTGCCTGCAACAGACGCTATACCCATCTTGATTGGCGTTGTGTCTGTATTGAATACGCTCGACTTGCCGAGAAAGAAAGCTTTCGTTCTGAGAGAGCTCTTGTCTATCATGGTTCCAGCCCTGGTGACAGCACGCAAACTTGGGGCCGCTGAAGTGGGTATTCACCCTGCGGCAGGGCTATCGTCTCTCAGCGACACTGCTTTCGACATCAACGCTCTTGATGTGGGCCCAGGAAATATGGATCGCAGCATGCGCTCGCTTCTTGCTATAATAGGCGAGGTATACGGTGTGCAGTCCTCATCTTGGACCGAACACGGAAAAAAAAGGTCCGGAAACACTAGTGACTCCCAGATCACCGAGTATGATTCGGTATCAGCGATCGCGGAACGGGCTTTTCGGCACATCGTTTTGGATCGTTATGGTGACTTGAACCTTAAGATTGATGTGCTTAAAATGTGCATCAACTCATGTGAAGCGCTTCCAGATTTTGGAGGCGTTCTGCGATTTACTGTTGAGCTCCTGCAAACTATCCGTGGAGATCTCATGCTATCCAGGTTATCGTACACCGCACCGTGCCTGCAACCGGATGAGCAGGTTCGCCTTCTGAATAACATTAAACGAACTGTTGGTGCCGCCAATCGGCTTGGTGTAGCAGGCCTTGAAGCCGAATATTGGGATGACTTTTTAGTTCGCGGCGTTGAGTTGCTGTCGCTATCCGATCCTCAAAGGCCAGTTCATCGGTCCAAGTCGGAACTTGATGCTGTTACTGCGACCAGCAAGAAGTCCACGAAAGATCCCTTCTTGTATAATCCCTTCTCTAAAGGATCTGGCAAGGCCTCAGAGCTGCTCGTGGTTGCCGGCGAACATGCAGCATTTCAGGTCACCCTACAAAATCCCTACGAATTTGAAGTCGAAATTGAGCGGATTCGCCTTGAAAGCGAAGGTGTGCCTCTTGATGCTGTGGCGGAGTGGGTACTTCTCCCACCACTGTGTCTTCAAGACATCACAGTGTATGGAATAGCACACGAACAAGGGTCGTTGAAGGTAACCGGCTGTTCTGTGAAGGTCCGACATTGTAGGGAGCGAAGCTTTCCTATATTCAAAAACCTCTGGAAGCCTGATATTGAGCTGAAGTTCAAACGAACTGGCTTAGCGGCCAAGAGACCTTCAACAGATCGCCCGCTATCTTGGAGCTCAACGTTCTCAAAGGATGGGAAGCCACTTTCAAAGAAAGGACCTGAAACTTCCTCTTGTGAGGTGAAGGTGATCCGGCCGCAGCCGTCGCTCGTTATAGAGTCTTTGTCGTTGCCCCAGTCCGCGGTTATGGTACTTGAGGGCGAGAGATCATCTTTCAGCATTACGCTGCGCAACACCTCATTCTGCGACCTTGATTTCATCTTGTTCACTTTTCAGGATTCATCGACGAAACAAATACAGACGGCATTGAGCAACAAGGACTTGCTTCCAGTTGAAGTGTACGAATTAGCACTTAAGCTTACAAGACCAGCCCTGCATTGGCGCAGAGAGAGTAAAAACCCCAGCGACTTTTCTATCCCAGCGGGAGAAAGTGCGACCTTTACCATTGATGTCACTGGAAACCCTGGATTGCAAGAAGCTACCGTGCAGATCGATTATTCCAGCATCGGAGTCTCATACGACGCATTGCCAGACGTCTTTTATACGAGGCAGTTATTCATTCCGCTCACGGCAACGGTTAATGCAAGCGTGGAAGTGGCACGATGTGATATAATTCCCTTCAGTAGTGACTTTGCATGGTCAGATAGTCAAAAGGCGGACGTCGATCATGCCGTCAGCGCAGTCTCAGAAGCGTTAGATTTCAGCAGCAGCAGCGACCATTTCTCAACGGTGCTTTCTAACCTAGCGCGAGGGACATATGGCTCTGACCATTGCATTCTTCTCCTTGACCTTCGGAACGCTTGGCCGAATCCATTATCAGTGGCTTTAGACGTCAACGACCGATCAGTGGAGTCAACAGAGAGCGCCGAGACAACTGATCAAGCTGGCAAATATACACTGCGCGAGGTTCTTCAACCGGGCCAGATGTCACGCTTCGTCCTGGTTCTACCCCGTGTTTACGTACAAAACCCTCACGCTTCGATTCCTTCTCTGAAAACAGGATCCAAGAGACAGTTTGTTGTCAGCGCGCATAAGCTTACATTTGATGCTGAAGCGGCGGCGCGTGAAGCATTCTGGTATCGCGAAGAGCTCCTCAAGAGAGTGAGCGGATCTTGGAAAGAGACATTGGGCGGTCGTGTAGGGACAATTGACCTAAGAAATATGCGCTTCAACGCGCGCATGGTGGATGCATTCCGACTCGAAGATGTCGAGACGACCTTTATGCTGAAGCCTTCTTTCACGGGAAGCGCCGAGGACGGAGTCCTACAAACAGGGAAATCAAAGTACAAAGTCGCAACAGGCGAAATGCTAGACCTTACCGTGACTGTCCACAATCGCTCCTCCAGACCCATCCAGCCCCTTCTCCGCCTCCAGCCCAGCCTCCGCAACCAACCGAGCAACGTTGCGCTCGATCTTCCCCGACGCCTCGCCTGGACAGGCATGCTGCAGCAAGTGCTGCCCACGTTAGGCAGCGGCGAAAGCACCACCGCCACAGTCGGAGTCACGATCCTCTGCCGAGGCGAGTACGATTTTGGCGCTACAGTTGAGGAATTACGCCTTCTGCGTCCGTCGCCGTCAGCTGAGAGCGATGGGAAAGAGCATGCGTCTGCGCCTGCTTCGGATGAAGTGTTCCTTACAGACACGTTTGGCGTGGATATGGCTAAGAAACGACGCATCTGGCATGCTAGAGAAACTTGTGTTATGACTGCTCATGATTAACGGCCAGAAAGATAGATGGATTTTCTCGCTTTACAGCAATGGCAGCGGTTATGATTGGAATGATAGCAGCTTCTTTGAACTTTGTGATACTGGCCTGGGAGCTCAGTCGTGATGCTTGAACACTGAATAATGTATGCCATATGTACTGATGCCATCTTGTCGGTTGCGGGTCGATGTTGGAGATAAAGATATGGGGTTGTTTCTGCTCAGAGGGCTCTTTTCGGACCCTAGATATGACTCTTGATTGATTGTCTATATCATATAGATAGATTTGTTTGGTTGATACCAGTCAATGTACATACCCTAGACAATGACATAATATCCTCTATCACAAGTCATTGACCTTTCCACGGTATTCATCATCTTTCTCATTAGTCATTCTCCTGTCCATAGCCCAAGCCAGGACGACAGCAGTGCGGGGTTAAAGCCAGCCAAAGATCTCGTCGTGACGAGTAGATTTTCGCTGGTCAAGGTCATTTCAGCCCAATATGTGGGAGGCTTCGGGTTTGTCTATGATGCTGGGCAGATCTGTAGATCTAGCCCGCCATATACAGGCGGAATTCGGTCATCAAGAAGTTGATGTGTAGTCTCAGCAGCATGGTTTCATCATGTCCTTCCCTCCTCTTCCTGCTCTTGGTTCGGCACTGGCCTATCCCTGCCTTGTCCTCCAGAGGCAGCAGGTGGCTGATCCACAGACGGAAAACTAAGGTATTTCCAGTCCTCGATCTCTTCGATGATACACTTCAGTCGGTCCCGAATACTCTCGACCGCATAGGTCCCCAGGATCAGTCTCAGCGGCGGGTATGAGCAGTGGCCTAGTTGCCAGACAAGATGCGCCGCCTTGACCGCACTAGCGGGCTGTTTGTCGCCCAGCCACATGAGCATGCGCTTTGCGTGAGCCGCTGGCGCTGTAGGTGTGTTGTAGGGCTCGCTGGGCGGCTTCACGAGGAAATGCCCGTACAGCGGTAATGGCGAAGAAAGATTATGCACGCTGTCTGTGCTAGGGAACGGTTCGGCGGAGACGAGGTCCCCCACGTCGTCACGGCGCATATGACCCGGCTCTACTAATGTGGTTTTGATGTTGAAGCTATCCACTTCGTAAAGCATACTCTCCATCAAACCCTCAACAGCATACTTCGAAGCACAGTAAGGTCCCAACCCAGGCACACCAAGGGCGCCAGACGTAGAGCTGAAAATGAGATACCGCCCCGAGCGGCGCTCCCTGAAATGCGGCAGCGAGAGCTGAATTATATTGAGAGTCCCCGTGAAATTCGTCTCGAATTGGTCGCGGATATCGTACTCGTCCTGGTCTTCGCAGGCGCCGATGACGCCGTAGCCGGCGCAGTTGGCAATGATGTCGATGCGGCCGAAGCGCTCGATTGTGCGGTCTATTACCTGCTGAACGGTTTCACGGGCGCGCACGTCGCAAAGCAGGCCGAGGCAGTTTTCGTGCTCTTCTTCTAGCTTCTTCATTGCTTGTGGGCTTGTCTCGAAGGTGCGGCCGGCTGCGGCGACTAGGTCGTCGCGTGAGAGGGCGGTCTTGACGAGGGAGCGGCCCATGTGGCCTGTTGCGCCGAAGATCTAAATATAAGATAAAAGCATTAGTACGGTGCCTTTGCATGCGTCGATTGGTATACGTACCAGCCAGACCAGCGGTTTCGGCGGATTCTGCGGGCCTGGAGGGTCGGTAGTGGAAGGCAGTTGAAGCTTCGGTTCTCGATTGCTAGTTGTCGCGGAGGGCGACAATGGCCCTGTCGCTCTCGACGGGGAGTTATGAAGCTCCATAGAGCAGGAGTATGGTTGAGGTTGTTTCGACTCGGATGCTCCGATCGCGAACTTGGAAGAGGAACCCCTCGCTATCTCCGAATCTCCGCACTAGGGAAATCCGGGGTCTCGGCATCTTCGCAATTTCTATACGCAGCTACTGTATATTTTTAACGTGTATATATTATTGCTAAATGTGAGATCACGCCGCCGGAGAGCCTTGGCCCCCTGAATATACATAACGCTACTCAAAATACAGCCATCTGAACGCCTGCACGCCGGTAAGAGCACCATAATGATCACAAGCACAGCTAGATAACTAACGTCCAATTTCTCTCCGTAGCCGTCCAGCGGCGGTAGAGGGTGCTGACTCAGGCCATCCGCTCACAGCATCGTCGACTTCCTCGAGGAAGGTCTTGCTGTTGTGGACCGAGGTGCTAGCCAAAACTACCCGTACGCCCGGCGAGCTAGCGTTTACCTGAGTGACCATCTTCGCTTCCTCATATGTTGCACCTCCGACCATGAAAATGATTATGTCCTGTGGCTTGTCACGGATGTGGCCGCCACCTTCTAGGAAGGGATACTGAAGCTCCTTGAGCCTGCCTTTGATCAGGTTTTGCAGGGTCGCTTCTAGACGAGGCGAGTGCTGTGTATAAACGTTCTCAACACCCTTTAAGCCCTTGAATCTATCACGAGCGCCAGAAAACAGCGACGTGGATTCAAAAAGGTCCGAAAAGCCGCCCGCGATAGGCGGGGCTTGCAGCGAGTGGTGGTAGGCGAGTATCTTCGGTATGATATTCACGCGGTGCGATGGAACATTTCCTGCTGTTACGAGAAGATCAAGGAGAACCGGGAGAGCGTTTGATGGTTGTTTCTCGTATCTAATGGCGTACAGAGCCACCAGACGCAGCTTATTCTCGGCAGGTACTGTAGGTATTTGGATGATCCGTTGTAGGTTCTATCAGTGTTAGCGGCGTTATACAAGTTAGGGGTGAACTGCCTACCTTTAGGTCGCTGTTATGATTGTCGTTGCAGGCAAGGCTTTGCTCCAGTTCACTCACATCGAGCAGAGTATCCTCTCCTACTCGTCGGCTGAGCTCTCCAACCAGCGTGACATGTTTGCTCACGTTGCCGGAAAGTTTCCGAAACTCGGGATAGTCTTCCACGAAGCGCTTCATATCGGCGATAGATTCGATGTTCATTGTGTTTTTCGTCTTCACCTGATATTGTTCCACGTATTCTTTGATGTTCTGGCCAAGATCTCCGAAGTTCTGATACATGTTCTTCTTAAAGAACGGGTCCTGGTCCTGCGAGAGAACAATTTCCCGCAATTCGGGGCGGATTTCAGGCACATTTTTGAGGTCCACTCGCCCATTATGAATTCCCATAAGCTCATGCACCATAGCCTGATATGTCCATTGGGTAAGAAGCGGCGTTATAGGATCATCGCGACGGTCGAGGATAAGCAGGATTGGTGGAGTATCGGTCTTGCGGAAGTTGAAGAGTTGTTCCTCCTGCGTTAATTGATAGCGAACTTCAGTAGCCAGTTTCTTCGCCAAAAGACTGTTTTTCTCATATCGAATGAGCGGGTTCTTCTTGAGAGAAAGCAATGTCGCGATCACCCCCTCTGTGGTTCTCTGTAAAGCGTCTGCATTCCATATATCTGGCGAATTGGCCCAAAGCCGCTGATTGGGGTAGCCTAGATTTAGGGAGCATAGGTCGGGATTGATGACAAGGAAGTCCGCGAAATGTTCCTGAACGACGCGCACCACTTCATGCACATCGGCTTCGGCCAGACGCTCGAGGGAGGATTTGCGGATGATATTGCTTAGGTAGATGTAGTATTCACCGTATTTTGGTTCGCGGAGTTCGTCAATGAGGAGCTGAATGGAAGTCGGAGAAGGTCGCACAAAACAGAGACAGCGCAAGTGTCGCATTCGCTCCCGGGCAGCGTTATCCAGTCGGTCAATCAGGTATACCTCATGGTTTAGCAGGGCGGATTGAGTGATTGCGGTCGAGACAATTGGCACCTGCCGGAGTCAACAATTAGCTTCCAACTTCGCGTCGGATTACCGAAGGAGGAATTGCGAGTGTCCCACTGTCTCACTGTCAAGTAATAAGATCTTCATCTTTGTCGTGGAGGGGCCGGATGCGGATGGATCGCCCGCAGTGACCATCTTGGAGACGTAGCCAGACACCGCGGCGACGACGTCCATGATGGCTAATGCTGGTCGACAGAAGGGGAATAAAAGAGCGTGAGGGGCGTGGCTAGACGTAATCACCCAGCAGTCACAAGCAGAAAGGTGAATGAGGCTGTTGAGCGGAGGTCAAGGTAAGCGTATTCTGCGAGGACGCCAAGTCGCCGTCTGATGATCGGCCTTGTGATTCCGTCATACGCTGTCCCATTTCCCCCACCCTCCATCCTCGAAGTTCTCTACATCTTCTTGCTCTCCTAGATATCCTTTCTCCTCCTCTAGTTACTTGCTTCTTGCTTCCTCCATGCTGCTCTTACCTTTATAATACGCTTCCCTACAGGGCCTTCATCATGTTCCCAGGCATCGACTACTGTAAGTTCATTCCCTTTTTTTCTGTACCATGCGGTTGGATCTCGCACCGCCAAATCAGAGCTTTAGACCGAGTCAGTAACTCTTTTTGTTACTTTTATTTAGTGTTCAGCTACCCGGCTAAGCTCACTGGAGCTTCCGTCGACGAGCGTACGTTACTACCTACTCTCTATCGCCGTCTACCCAGCTCGACCGGTCCAACTAATGGCGGGGTTCTGCAGTAAAACTCATAGCCTCTTTCCTCCTTTCATACCCATTAGCTGCACTATTGAAGAGAATTCCAGACGCTCAACCATGGAAGAAAAACGCTTTCAACATCGGAGTATCGCTCTTCTACCTCGTTGGGCTGTTTGATCTGTGGGATGGCCTCCGGACCCTCATCTACAGCGCCGCGGGTGTCTACGCTATTGCCTATTATATTGACGGCTCTATGATGCCATGGATCGGCTTCGTCTTTTTGATGGGTCACATGTCAATCAACCACATCACTCGCCAAATCTTGAACGATCCGCAGGTTATCGACATCACAGGAGCCCAAATGGTGCTCGTTATGAAGCTTTCTGCTTTCTGCTGGAACGTGCATGACGGCCGCTTGCCTCAAGACCAGCTGTCGGATCCACAGAAATATGCTGCGATCACCAAACTTCCGTCTATCCTAGACTACTCAGGCTACGTACTGTTCTTTCCAGGACTCTTTGGCGGTCCATCCTTTGATTATGTTGCCTACCGTCGATGGATCGACACCACGCTCTTCGAAATCCCCCCTGGCACTGATCCCTCGAAAGTGCCGTCGACTCGGAAGAAGCGCAAAATTCCGCGAAGCGGCACTCCTGCTATGAAGAAGTTGATTATTGGTCTCGTATGGATTGTGGTGTTCCTGCAACTGGGCTCCATTTACAACCAATATGCGGTGTTGGACCCGGAATTTCTGGACTACTCGTTCTTCCGCCGAGTCTGGTCTCTCTATGCGCTCGGGTTTACGGCACGCACCAAGTATTATGGCGTCTGGACCCTCGCTGAAGGCGCCTGCATCTTGTCAGGGATGGGCTACAACGGCTTTGACCCTAAGACGGGCAAGGTATTTTGGGACCGGCTGGAGAACATCAATCCTTGGAAGCTCGAGACCGCTCAGAACTCTCATGCCTACCTGGGAAACTGGAACAAAAACACCAACCACTGGCTGCGGAATTATGTTTACTTGCGCGTCACTCCTAAAGGCAAAAAGCCAGGATTCCGCGCCAGTCTGGCGACATTCACGACCAGTGCCTTCTGGCATGGCTTCTATCCCGGTTATTATCTCTCGTTCGTTCTGGGGTCTTTCGTGCAAACAGTAGCCAAGAGTGAGTTGCATCTTTACCTGGTTTGATCCCTATCGCTGACCACATTGCCTAGACTTCCGACGTCATGTTCGACCTTTCTTCCTTTCTCCTGATGGGACTGAACCCGGCCCGTACAAGCGCTACTATGATTTTGCAAGCTGGTTCGTAACCCAGACCGTCATGTCTTTCGTTGTCATGCCCTTCATCTTCCTGTCATTCCCGGCTTCGAACCATGTATGGCAAAGCGTCTACTACTACGGTATCATTGCTGTCATTGGATCTCTTGGCTTCTTCGCCTCCCCAGCGAAGGGGATCCTCGTCAAGAAGTTGAAGGCCCGCGGAACCCGTCCCAAGGTTGTACGTTCGACGAGCACAGAGAGCACCCACGAACCAACACTGGGCCTGCCAAGCGACGCCGTGAAGGAATTCGAAAATGCGGTGCAGGAGATCAACGATGAGATTGAGTCCCGACGCAGGAAGGGAAGTGTAGTCGCGATGCCCACAGGCGAGGATCTCAAGGCCGCTGTCGAGGAGAAGATTGGTCGCACGCTTGGCTAAACCACAGCGTGTTATTCTTTCTCAATGCAATATTATTATCCAGGACCGGTGCCCAACCAACTAGAAAACACTTGGTGCTCCAGTCACTGCTTTTCTTTCAAATGCACAATACCAACCAACCAGGAGACGACTAGGCGGAGTCCTCGAATTTGTTTCCATATAGATCATTTATGCTAATCTCGACGAACTAGACTTACGTGTTGTTTTGATTGCCCCCTTCCTGTATACTATTTTAATGCTTCTCCGTTTGTTGTTTGTTGACCATGGTCACAAATGCCTCCCCCAGCAAACGCAGCACTTTGTTTTTAGACGAGTCAAGCGATCATTTCTAATGATAGCCAACTGCGTCATGAAAAAGGAGGCCAGATTTTCGTTAAGCAAAGCGCTTTCTTTGTACTTATCTGAATAGAATGTATATAGTATAATATCCACCGCAATCCCAGATCCAGATCCTAATCCCAGGTGTTTATACATCCAGACATGAAATGAACAGTGTGTAGGTAAGAATTAGACAAAGGAGGGTAACGGTAGATAGAGAGTTCCCAGCCAATAGGTAAGTACCAGCCAGTAAAAGAAAACAATGATGATGTATGTAAAGTCCGTAATCTGTCGTCGAGAAATCCCACGATTACCCTGTACTCCACACAAAACGCCCTGGCTAAAAAGGGCAAGCAGAAGCAAGAATAACGCCGGACTGAATGAAGAGAATGTGTATAGATAAAACATTATGTGCGTCACGTCGTGTAGTCGTGTCGAGGGGTCTTTTTGTGCAATGCAAAAGACCAAGCAGTTGGGGAAGGTAGTGAGAAGGTGAAGGTAAATTGAAGAGGTGAAGAGGTGAAGAATGGTTGGTTCGCGAGTGTCGAAAGTGGAAAGCGCAAAGGTAATGGGAGGCCCGAGGTACCGGTGAGGTAGTTGAGTAGCGGGCGGCGAACGGAAGGGTCACGTTGGCGACCGAGAAAGAGTAGAGACAGGTATGGCCTGCGATAAAAGGGAAGAAGGCCGATTAGGTGAATATTCTTGCGATATATGGGGTTATTAGAAGCCCACTGTTGTTCCCACAACAGCCAGTGTGATCTGGATGTATTTAGTCAAGAGTCAACACCAGCGGGAAGCCAGGCTTACAATGATAGCAACGATCACCAACCCCAAGGGGTTCATCCATCGATTGAGGTTTCTCCACCACCGAGCGTTAAGATGGCGCCTTCGCTCAAGGTCATAGAGTCGCGCCTTGAGTGTCACCTCAAGCTCAGGTCCACGATTCTCCTCCATCATCATTTCGGGTTTTGGTGGCAGAGGGAGGAAGGAGGCGATAAGCCAGGCTGCACGGGCGAATCTTGTTAGGGATGTGAAAGCTAGATCAAGGACCAAGAGGAATGCTTACTTAGTGGACAAATAAAGCCCAAGCAAAATGACCATACTTGGATATTCCGCCTCCCAAGGATTGGCTCAGTTCGGGAGTCAAGAGATGGAGCACGCCAAACGCTCGATTTCGGTGCAACAACACGCCGATCCGGGAATAGATGGGGCGACCAACTATGCCGCAGTCGATGAAGTGATGATCCAGACCGTGTTACAGAGGGCTCAGGTTGTTTCACCCAGTGGCTCCGAGGATCTCGGAGGTCAGAAGCGGGTTGCTTCTCCTTCTCGGAGGTGGTTTGAGTCTCAAGGGTAGAAGCTCTGGCTCGACTGACAACGCTGGCAAAGCGTTGGATGACATTGGAGTTGGATGTTGGGGGTAGCGCAGAAGCCGGTCGGTTGTTTTCCTCTACGAGGGCGAGAGTGGAGTTTCCGGCCTCTTCTTCAGCCGTATAATACATTCGAGCCCAGGTTGGTAGAATGTTTGCGACAAAGCTAGAACTCGTTCCGGGGCGCTGGTTGCTCCGTACACTACTGCTTCGTGAACTCGAAGAGTTGCTGAGGGGAACACCAGGGTTTGTAGGACGCGGTGGCAAGCTAGCAACGCTATCCAGGAACTCGTCATCTTCCGACTCGTTAACCATCCATACCGAGGATGAGGTAAGTCTCTGGCGTGTAAGGGCTGCAGGAGGTGGTGAAGGCTCTAGTGACATGGTTCTCGAGTTGCCCCCCATAGGAGAAGCGAAGCCAGAATCACTCTCGGCGGACCATTGAGATGGCACAGTCGAAAGGTGAGACCGATGGCGGCCCGACGAGTAATCGCCAGTGGGCTGGTTGAGATTGTCCCCCGAAGACGAATTCTGCGCGCTATCGACCCTCGAGCCGGACGACGAAGGAGCTCTGATTGTCGGATACTGGATGAAAACACCATTTTCCAGAATAGCTTGTTGTATTTCAGGGCGCGGTCCGCTACCCGAGGACGATGTGGCAGAACGAGAATGGCTTCTGACGCTACGCCGAGTCGAATTGGATCCCATCGAGGGGGGCTGATATGGAGGGCTAGATCGAAAGGACTGAGAACGCGAGGGTCCAAACTCAGACGAAGAGCCATGTGTCCAAGGCGCAGCATCGGCATAGCGGATGACAGTCCCTAACGAATTCAACGAGGACACTGAATTTGATCGAGAAGCAGAATCCTGGTTAGATGAAGGGCCAATTCGGACGAAGTTGAGGCTCGAAGTGTCCAGAGAGACGCAGTTGGGGCTTGATGGCGGGCCTATGGGTACAATGTTAGGGCTCGTGGTGCTCACAGGTGAGTTTCCTGAGCTAGATGCTTGGCGAGATGCGGAATCGGGAGGAACGGTTTTGATTGTCGGGGGGTTTTGAGGGAGAGTCGATTCCTCATCTGAATATGTAGCGGCCGAGCCACTGCCCTGTCGGGCGCCGGATCGTTCGTGTTCTAGCAGCTCTGAATCAGGAAAAGATGTCTTGCTTGAGCTAGGGTCATCCTCCCACAGCTGTGGTGGCGTGTTGGCAGCATCGAAGGTCGACGAAATATCCCAATCAGCAATGGAGTGGTCAATCAAGCTGCTTTCAGCAGTACCACTGATATCCGTGGAGTATGTCCCAGTGGATGTGCTTGGCCCCTCATCGACGTGGAAGCGGGAATCTGGTATAAAGTCATGGCCCTTTCCAGGTCGCGGCGGGAGAACTTGCTCAGGCTTTGTCGGATAGGGAGTAGCTGTGTAGACATGACGCTCTTCCTGTTCAGGGTACTTGTCGCTGACAGCTCGCACGGATGCAGGTGGGGAGCCTTCGTTCGTTTGGGATGAGGTGCGTTCATGAAGAGCTCTCCGTCGGGGAGAGGAATTGGTCGAACGCATGTTGGTGTGACGATTAATTCATTATCAGGATATAATGCGGTAGAAGAATAAAGAATCGGCGCGAGGAATGCAATCCCCGAAGAGTAAGTGTAATCTAAACAAGAAGAGAAAAGTAGAAAGGAACCGAGAGCCTCCGCAAGATTATATCAATTAGAGGTGATGTAAGAAGTACCGCAAAGAAGCGACGGGACGATAAATGGAGACTGCTTGGTCTGAAGCGAATTAGAGTAACGATGGACCGCAATTAGGGCTGGTCTATGAAACAGTCGACACGTTGTTTGGTGTTGACGGTGTTTTTGTTGTGGTCCGTGAAAATTCTTGATGCAGTACAAAGAATGCCTTCGACAGTGACACGATTCGACGGGTAAAAGAGCGACGATATCCAGCGGTTCGAGGTGAAAAGAACGACGATCCGGCGGCTTCAAGCGACAGGAGCACTGGTAAATGGATCCTGATACAGCCGGAGGGAATAGTGCGATTGTAAGAACGGTAAAAGAGCGTCTAACCGGAGAGCTGGGGGGGAACCGCTGGGAACTGTTTCTAAAAGAGCGACAAACGACAGAACGACTGGAAGGCTGAGAGTAAAGGGACACAAGCTGAAACAGCGAGATACCCGCAATTATGTCTTTAAGAACCTTCCCCCTTCAGCCCAGGAATTTAGTTGCCCAGCGGCGGTGAACTAGACTCAAAAGGACCCAGGGGCCATGCATAGGAGTCAGGAGCGCCGTTTGACTCCCTCCGAAGATTATTGGGCGAGTAAGACAAGGCAAAGGAAGCTCGTCGCTTATTGAGGAAGATGGCCGCCGCTCAATTTGCCAGTGGGTTCAGTTAAATTGCTGCGGTCCCTCTTCGTCATCCGAGATCGAAGACTGAAGATCGTTTGTCTAGAAATCTTGACCAGGGCGGCTGGCCGATGGACTCGATGGAGACCCCGTCATAATCTCAGATTGCCGGGTTGCCGTCCGACAAAATTAAAGCTTCTGGAAGAACTCGAGGTCATTTCGCTCTGGCTCTAGTCCAAGCATCTCGTTTCAGTCCTGGATGGCTGGAATACATTCAGATACAAAGATGGTGCGAAACTGCGAATTGACTCCAAACCCAAAACCCCCATGGGTTCTCACGGATGACTTGGCCAGAGGGGAAAGGAAGAGCAAGTGGGATTGCAAGGTACGGACCACCGAGCGCTCGGTCGTACATACGGGCGTGCATAAGCGACTCTGCGTTGGAGCAATCAATAGCCATGCACGGGGCCAGACCATCCCGCGATCTGTATGCCAGGTCAACTCGTCACATCTGCAAACCAGGCTCCGAGCATCATAACTCGTTTCCCACAAGGAAAAACAAGCTGCCAAATAAGGTGATGTGACAAGTCGTGGCAGTGGAGTTCACGAGCTCTCGCGGTGGTTCCGGTGGGCAGCAAGGTCAGGAACAGGAACCGCGTCCGTCAGGGCAGGCTGGCTCCACCGGTCGTGGCTGAGTGCGCTCGCCGCTAACACCGGACTTCGAGATCTTGGGGTCATCATTGGCGTCGAGGGAGGGAAATTGATTCTGACGATCCAATAACAGTTCTCCCTCAAGGGCAGATTTCTTTAAAATCGAGCATATCGTGCAGAGTCGGCCACTGAGAGGGCATCACGGAGCAAAGCTCTGCAGAAGGATCATCCTCGGGCTGCCAACTCATCCCGAGTGGAGGCCGGTGCCTGAAGACGAGAGAGCCGTCTTTCTCTCAAGGAGGGAAAATGCGGGAGCAGCTAAGATTCTGAAGTTCACGAGTTCAGCCGTGAGTAGATCATTGAAAACCGATATCAAGAAAATGGTGAAACCGATGCAGGACCCTGGCCACCCGAGATTGTGGTACTCACGGAGAGAGTTTGTACCATGGTTTGAGCCCTGGAGCTCAAGGACCTGGAGTTGGGAGATCGGAGATGCCGAGATGGTGGTGCGTCAGTGCCTTGTGGCCTCAGGCATTAATTAGCGTGTCCTTTGTTCTGCGCCGTCTCCCCTCGACTGGGCACAATAGTGTAGCACGCGGTCGAGGGGTCTATTATCCTCAACATCACTTGAATTCCTACGTCCATTTTTCCATATTTTCTTTCCAGATGCAGTCGCTGTTCTTTAGAACTCGAAAATAAGAAACCCTTCGTGCTCGAACCCTCTTTTTCGCTTCTTTTCCGAGCATCAGTTTCTGGGACACCGATAATGGCCCCAGTCAGCCTCCTCGCTCGTCTAAAGAGTCTGTACGCAAAAGAAGACGGTAGGCCGTTTGCATGCTAATTGAAGTGCTCGCTCGATGTTTCAGTTTTACTGACTGTCCAACTCAGATGAGCCGGCTATCTCGGCCCAGGCAGCTGCTGGTATCTCGGTATGTTCTCTTGGTCTGAGCGTTTCCCAGCGCCTCTATAAAAATAGCACCACCATTTGTTCTCAGCAAAAAGGTGGATGCTAGAAAAGGGGCTCAATACTCCCCTTCCCGAGACAGACCTCCTACCAGAGAGCAACTGCTGATCTCTTTGGCTAGATCTGTTTGACCGTGATCTACGTGCTACCATTCTATGTCTCACCTGCAACGCGGCCGTCCGCTACTCTTAGTCGCGATGCGCCATCGGTGATCAGAGCCAGGATTCGAGCAGTGACGCTGTCTTGTTTCTTCTGTAGCTTGGCTGTCCTGTGGCTCATTGTTGCCAAGGACGACTCCTCCGTCGTCGAAGCTCTCAAGCTCATGGGTTGGTGGCCCCTTGACCTCACGGACGTCCTCCGTAGCTTGATCTTGACTGCAATCCTTTTTCTCGGACCCCTTTTCGAGCGTGGGGTTGCCGAGGGCGAATGGAGGGAGTGGTTCAGTAGACCACGAATCTCTGAGGCGCTAAAGAGCTGGATTGGCTGGAGAAACTATGTAGCTGTGAGTTCGTGCCTGGCCCACCACTACAAGACTATCACGACTAACAATGAGATACACAGGGTCCGATCACGGAGGAGGTCATGTTCCGATCGGCCATAATACCTCTCCATCTTCTCGCCAGGGTCAGCCCAGGACGTATCGTCTGGACAGCACCCTTGTACTTTGGCGTCGCCCACGTGCATCATTTCTATGAGTTCCGGTTGACTCATCCAGACACTTCAATCATTGCCGCGATTCTTCGCTCATTGTTCCAGTTTGGTTTTACGACAGTCTTCGGCTGGTACGCCACTTTTGTCTACCTGCGGACTGGCTCTCTCCTCGCTGTCGTCCTTATCCATTCTTTCTGCAATTGGTGCGGGCTTCCCCGTCTATGGGGAAGGGTTGAGGCGACGGTGCCCATAGGGCCTGCTCTCAGCAGAGGAAAGGAGGATTCCGACAGAAGCTCGGATTACTCATACGACCAGCTCGGTATTGGATGGAGCGTGGCTTACTATGCTCTTCTCGTCGTGGGGGCTATCGGTTTCTGTTACGCATTATGGCCGCTGACAGAGTCTCTGCATGAACTGACAGAATTTCCAAGTTCGTCATGAGTAGAAAGAGTCTTTCCATGATACTCCATATGTGTCTATTGGTCTCTCCCCTCATCCGCATGGTACAGAGCGCCTTGGTGGCATCAATCAATATATAATGCCAGTGGCTGAACAGACAAG
This sequence comes from Aspergillus undulatus, assembly GCF_047715775.1. NCBI lineage: Eukaryota > Fungi > Ascomycota > Eurotiomycetes > Eurotiales > Aspergillaceae > Aspergillus > Aspergillus undulatus. Next base: position 149,679 of record NW_027396646.1, read on the forward strand.
ACAATTGCTAGCTTCGATCGCTTCTTTATTCTATGGAGCAATATAGTATTACCTTAATCGAAATATGCCAATGGATGAACCTTATCATCAAATCTCTCATCCCATATTGGCTCGTACTTTCTCCGCATATTGATAGCTTGCCTTATCAACCTCTTATCTCCGACTCGGCCTCGGTGTTCCTCGGGAAACAACTTTTGGGGCCTCATTTCTCAGCAGCTTGCAGCTTGAACATTTCTCCCGCAAATACAATTCAATTAGCTGCGTCGCATACTTTGAAACCGCCGGCAATATTGTCTTTTCTACGAGCAGAATGAGACTACGAGTCGCGGGCTGGCGATCGCCCGCCACCCGACAGACTAGAGCCGCATTACGGTGTCTATCGAGCTCCAATTGTCTGTCAGCCCGGGGACGAATTCCTCTGGATATTCCACCGCCGTTCCCTGTTACGAAAATCTGCCCGGAGCCGACATGCTCATGTCCTCCGACGCCGTCTATGCCCGAGGGGCTACCGCTTGACTATGACCATCCGCTCAGCGGGACGATGGCGGCCTACGCGCAACAGATTGTCATCTGCACTGGACAGAGGGACTGGACAAGTCGCATTGAAGACGACGGGAAGGGTCAGGGTTGGGGAGAGCTTGTGAGAGGTCTGAAGGGTTTACTGGGCCGCGGTGGCCCATATGCCGATGTAGGTCGCCTCGCGATCTTTCTTCCTCTACGAATGCGCCGACTAACTTATGCTTGATTCTGTAGCCCTTCAACAATGTTCTGGTTTCGAATTCCTCCCTACCACCTTCTCCTACCGGCGCTTCATCCTCCAGCTCTGCCTCGGCCTTCCTCTTCCCTAGCTTCAAATACTTCCCTTCAATACCCGTCATTACCTCAGGTTCATCAAATACGGACACCGACCTTTCAACCTTTGTTCGAGCATTCCTCCTTCCCACGCAATTAAGTCCAATGACAGAAACTCTACCCGAGCCACGGCATAGCGAACTGCTCCGGAAACCAGAATTGGCGTCCAAGTTCGCCGATGCTGTAGATTTGCATCATTCGCCTGTCATCCTCATTTGCGGCCACGGCGGTCGTGACATGCGATGCGGAGTCATGGCACCTGTCCTAGAAGAAGAGTTCCGAAGAGTCTTGGAGTCAAAGGGAATATCCACGCCAGGAGGTGCGGATGGCGGCGACATTGACCGTCCGGGCCGTGCGCATATAGGACTAATCAGTCATATCGGTGGGCACAAATATGCCGGGAATGTTATCGTATATATTCCCAAGAGCATGAAATACGGCGACTCTTCTGCTTCTCATCCGCTGGCCGGCAAGGGCATTTGGTATGGGCGCATCGAGCCCAGGCATGTGGAGGGTGTCGTGGAGGAAACTATCCTCGGCGGTAAGGTGCTGTCGGACCATTTCCGGGGTGGAATAGATCATGATGGGAGTATATTGCGTTTATAGAGCTTTTCTAGGGAGTCACATCCTTGCTTCTGTTGGGATTAGACAGAGGTGCATTTAAGTCCTTAAATGTGTATATAAATATTTTCAGTGTTTGGCTGCACATAAGATCAACAAAAAGTTTCGTCACTCCGTAGAACATGACTCCTGATAACATCCCTCAATAAAAGGCTTAACCAACACCCACAAAATACTTTCAATACACACCTGGCTTTGGATAAAAAAAAAATAAAAATAATAAAAAAAAAAAAAAAAAAAAAAATCCATTGTTTTGACTTTGCTTGCAGCTCGAAACCTTGAAGCTCCGTATAGTAATAGGTATCCAACGACACTAGTCTCAATCAGTCCTGATGGAACCCAGAAGCATCATACCTGCGGCGATCAAGTCATCAACCGATCAACCAAACTGTCCCAAAACACCTCAATTGCCAGCGATGGCCCAATCCCGGCGATGAATGACAGCAGGAACACTCAAAAACCATGCAGCACCTATTCCGTCGCCGATTGAGCACCCTCCGGGCTGCGCCCGTGCTCCGGACATGCACATTGTCACTACCTCCGCGGCCAACACCGATCCCCGGTCCCTACCGAGCTCTAGCCACCGCCGCATCGTCCAAAAGACTCGACCTCCCCGCCCTCGATAAGAAGTGGCAGGCGATATGGGAACAAGACAAGAAATCCGCGCGGGAGCGGCAAGGGGCTCAGGACGCCGCGGGCGCTGCAGCCGGCCCCAAATACACGGGCGATGAGAAGCCCAAGTCTTATATCCTCTCGATGTTTCCGTACCCGTCTGGGACGCTGCATATGGGACATTTGCGGGTGTATACGATATCGGATGTTCTGGCGAGGTTTTACCGCATGCGCGGGCATGAGGTTTTGCATCCGATGGGGTGGGATGCGTTTGGGTTGCCCGCGGAGAATGCGGCGATTGAAAGGGGGGTTTCGCCTTCCGGGTGGACGAAGCAGAATATTGCTAGAATGAAAGAGCAGTTGGGGATTATTTCGACTTCGTTTGATTGGGATAGGGTAGGTTAGGCTCTGCCTGGCAAGCCATGGAGTACGGTTGTGATGAAGGAGGCTTTGCTAATGAGGTCGTTTTGAGATTGTAGGAACTTACAACGTGCTCTCCAGAGTTCTACGAGCATACCCAGCGGATATTCTTGATTCTATACGAGAAAGGTCTTGCGTACCAGGCGGAAGCCATGGTGAACTACGACCCGGTTGATAAGACGGTGCTGGCGAATGAACAAGTCGACGCGAATGGCTTCTCTTGGCGATCTGGAGCGAAGGTCGAGAAGAAAAAGCTTAGGCAGTGGTTCTTCCGCATCACCGAGTTCAAGGAACAGCTGCTGAAGGACCTTGACTCTCTTTCCGGTGGTTGGCCGGAGCGTGTGCTCTCCATGCAGCGGAATTGGTTGGGGAAATCGTACGGCGCGAAGGTCAAGTTTCCTGTTACTGTTGAAGGTGGCGATGATAAGGATGTTGACATTTCTGTCTTTACTACACGCCCAGATACCCTTTACGGAGCGGAATACCTCGCCCTTGCGTTGGATCATCCCATTGTCTTAGAGGCAGCCAAGAAAGATGCGGCTTTGAAGACATTCTTAGACGAGGCGGCAATGCTACCGACAGATTCCAAAGTCGGGTACAAGTTGCCGAACATCAGTGTCACGAACCCTCTGCGCGTGATCGACAAAGATAGCCCTCACCTTGCCCGTCGACTGCCGGTGTATGTCGCACCGTACGTTTTGAGCGACTATGGCGAAGGCGCCGTTATGGGAGTGCCCGGTCACGACTCACGAGACTTCCAGTTCTTCAAAGAAAATGCGAACCCCAGCTCAATTCCCGTCATTCTGAGTGCCGAGAAGACATCCGCAACCGAGGTCGACTCAGAAGCAAGCGATGTCCCAGTCAGCGAGGCGAGACCTTTCACGCACGAAGGTTATTTGACTACTAAATGCGGGAAATACCATGGCCTTCATTCTCGTGAAGCTGCAAAGATGATCACTACCGATCTCAAAGCTACCGACCGCGCTGACTTTGTCGAGCAATGGAGACTGAGAGATTGGTTGATTAGCCGCCAGCGGTACTGGGGATCTCCAATTCCTATCATCCACTGCGACGATTGCGGTCCCCAGCCTGTCCCCGTTGAAGATCTTCCCGTCAAGCTGCCCGAGTTGAAGGGAGAATGGCTGAAGGAGAAACGCGGAAGCCCTCTCGCATCTGATGAGGAGTGGATGTCCACCAAGTGTCCAAGCTGTGGAGGCAAAGCAAGGCGAGATACGGATACCATGGATACTTTTGTCGATTCCTCGTGGTACTACCTCCGGTTCTTGGACTCTGCAAACAAAGAACAACCTTTCTCCCCCTCGGTGGCTCGGCCGGTCGATATCTACGTTGGCGGTGTTGAGCATGCAATCCTGCACCTGCTCTATGCTCGCTTCCTCTACAAATTCCTCTCCCAGTCGAATCTCTTCCCTGAGATCTCTCGAACTGGCGAACTGGCGACGCCTGCGGAACCCTTCAAGTCCCTTCTTACTCAGGGCATGGTACATGGCAAGACGTACACAGAGCCATCTACAGGCCGATTCCTTCTGCCTTCTGAAGTCGATTTGTCGAATCCAGACAAGCCGATCATCAAAAAGACAGGCGAAACACCGGATGTATCGTTCGAGAAGATGTCCAAGAGCAAGCACAACGGCGTGGATCCAACGACGTGCGTCTCGAAATATGGTGCCGATGCTACTCGGGCCCATGTACTTTTCTCGGCTCCTGTTAGTGAAATACTGGAGTGGGACGAGAAGAAGATTGTTGGTATCGAGCGCTGGTTTGTCCGGCTATGGAAGCTTGTTGCGGACGCAGAAGGCAGCCTGAAGAAATCATATAAGATCAAAGAAGCCCAAATATTGGCAGCATCCAGCAACTCAACATACCTGGAACCATTGCAGGACCTGAGCGATAACGATGCCGAGGCTTTACTCTCCACACACCAAACCGTTTACTCCATCACGAGCTGTATCGAGCAGAACCCCTATGGGCTCAACACTGTCGTCTCTGATTTGACAAAGCTCACCAACTCGCTCATATCCTCCACTCCTAACTCACCGCATATCCTTTACCTCACCGTTTCTTCCCTCCTACGCCTCCTGGCCCCAGTGGCCCCTGCATTGTCATCCGAATGTTGGGAACTCCTTCACTCATCCATTGTCTCAGAGCAACAAGACTCTGGGCTCAAAGTCCCAGCGATCTTCGACTGCCCATGGCCAACACCGCCCATAACAGCAGAACAAGCCGGTATCCTTGAAGCGCGCGGTGGACAGGTCGTTGCAGTTCAGATCAATGGCAAGCTGCGCTTCACTGTCACAATACCAAGGATGCTCTCAGGAACAACCGCGGAATCTGGTGCGACAGAGCAGGACTATATTGTCACCCGCATTCTGGAAACCGAGGAAGGGCGTCTCTGGTTGCGCGAGAAGAACGACTGGGAGAAGCGGAGGAGGGTCATTGTAGTCAAGGGTGGAAAATTGGTGAACGTTGTCTTCTAAACAAGGCATTGCTCGCGACCATAGACCTGTGTATATTAGATTTCATTGTTATTGTACAAAGTACCTTGTGAATCAAGCTCGTCATGTCCTCTCCATCGCATCCTCAAGATGACCGCCGGCGTCTCGTAAAATTCTCGGAATTTGCGCAGAAGCAAAATTGGGGTAAATCAAGCTTGCCGCCCAACACTTCGGATGAACTGGCTGGATAAGAACCTGGACTCCTGGAGTGTCCAGCTGTATGAGGAGTGGTGGAGCCTCGGAGCTCGCAACGGAGTCCTTCCCCTCATGCACCGACGCAACCTTGGGGGATGGTGAGACGTCGTGTCTGAGATAGGAAAACAGCTCGGTGAAAGCGCGGCGCAGGTTCGGTGTTTTGAAAGAGGCGATTCTTGATTCCATCCGCATTTCCCCCTCTTTTAAACAGGCACAGCTGCGGAAGTCTGGATGGGTCGCTCCTGCCACATTTATCTGTTACCCCTCAGCTGCGAAACGTCATTCTCGCTCTGCCCACAAATCAAGATTTAGATCGCGGATATGGAGTATGGCCTTCGCGGAACTACCAATGCACCTACATAACTGAAATAAGCGTCATGGTTTTGTTCAAGACCCTTCTGCTTTGTAGATTGTAGAGTAGCCTCATCGTTCTTTGCGTCATGCTTTGCTAGTTATAACAGCCGAACTCCCGCAGCGACCGACCCAGGTATCGATGTGCTACAGTGCTTTACTATGGAAGATCGACTTGAAATATGGTCTTTTCTCATCTGGACCCCGGTCCCGGTCCGACATCATTCAGTAATTTGTCCTATTTGTGGATGATCCAGGAGCTTGAATTTCTGTTGGCGATGGAGTTGAGTGAGGGGCAGGGGAGCCCCGCACTAGAGATTACCCCTCATGAGGGGTAGAATCCAAGTCTCAGTCGCAATTGTGACGGCGGGCAGTGCGGCCTTGTCAAAGCGGCCAAGCTATCTGCAAGGCCACACGGGACATGTGGTTGAGACAAGGATGCGCGACGGAGCAAATGGCAAAAGCCCCCGACATTGACTGAATGAGGCTAAAACATCCTCAGGGTCGAGGCTTCAAGCAACGCCGTTGCGGCGGCCTATGAAAGCTCCCCCTCACGTACGTAACCGCATGCGGAGACGATTCAGTGCCTTGATCCATGGGCAACCCCTCCCCTCCGTTTCCCGGGGGAGTTGCACGATCATGTCGCTTGCTTCCCAATCTCAGGTGGCCGACCAGTGGGACTCCGCCCCGAGAGAACTGGCCACCTCTGGAGTCTGGACCTCTCTCCGCTCACGGATACCCGGATGGAAATTGGATTTCTGAGTGGATTTACATTCAATGGAGGGGGGAAGAGGAGGTTGCGAAGTCGCTCATGGAGGAGCCCCAGCCATGCCTATATATTGGGCTATATTCCCCGTGTCTGAATGCATCTTCCTTCCATCTCATCATCTCATTACTCTCCAATCCAGCCTTCCTGTGACCGGATCTGGTAAGTCATCAGTCGCTCCCCTGTCTATCCCAGACGGTCTTCCTTATCCATGGTGCATATTCTCCACACCAGAATGTCATCCCCGCTCGTTGGTGCTTTGTCGTTTGAGTTCATGGATCAGAGTTACTGCCGACCGTATAAAGCAGCTGGCTGACCTCGCTCTTTAGTATCCTTCACTCTTCATCATCTCAACTTTCTAGCAATATCTCGTTGAACTCTCATCAAAATGGTACTTCTCAATTCATTCTCCCGTCAAATGCGGCGGCCCATCTCATCCCTCCTCTCCACCAATGCCTCGAGCAGGCCGACGCTCGGCCGCCGCTTCGCTGGTCTCAATCCTGGTGCACGTATGCTAACTGCCTCTGCGAACTTACAGGGTAAGGTTCTTATGGTCCTCTATGACGTAAGTCGTCCCTATTTCATTCTTCCCATTCGTTAGGGCAGCATAGTAACAAGCAATAGGGTGGCTCCCACGCCAGAGATCAGCCCGGTCTCCTCGGGACCACTGAGAACGAGCTCGGTATCCGCAAGTGGCTTGAGGACCAGGGCCACACCGTTGTGACCACCTCCGACAAGGACAGCGAGAACTCGACTTTCGACAAGGAGCTTGTCGACGCTGAGGTCATCATCACTACTCCGTGAGTAGCTTCCTTTGATATCGATTTTGCTTCACTTGCTGATTAGTCTGCTACAGTTTCCACCCTGGATACCTCACAGCTGAGCGTCTGGCCAAGGCCAAGAACCTCAAGCTCGCCGTCACTGCTGGTATTGGTTCCGACCACGTCGACCTCAATGCCGCCAACAAGACCAACGGTGGTGTTACCGTTGCTGAAGTCACTGGCTCCAACGTTGTTTCCGTCGCTGAGCACGTCGTCATGACCATTCTCCTTCTCGTCCGCAACTTCGTCCCCTCTCACGACCAGATCCGCAACGGTGACTGGAACGTCGCCGCTGTCGCTAAGAACGAGTTCGACCTGGAGAACAAGGTTGTCGGTACCGTCGGTGTTGGCCGCATTGGTGAGCGTGTCCTTCGCCGTCTCAAGCCCTTTGACTGCAAGGAGCTTCTGTACTATGACTACCAGCCCCTGAGCGCCGAAGCCGAGAAGGAGATCGGTGCTCGCCGTGTCGAGTCTCTTGAGGACATGGTTTCCCAGTGCGATGTTGTCACCATCAACTGCCCTCTCCACGAAAAGACCCGTGGCCTGTTCAATAAGGAGCTCATCTCCAAGATGAAGCCTGGTAAGTCTCCTGATGATATAGCAACTTGACCATGACACTAACCTTCTACTCAAGGTGCTTGGCTCGTCAACACCGCCCGTGGTGCCATCGTCGTTAAGGAGGACGTTGCCGAGGCCCTCAAGTCTGGTCACCTCCGCGGATACGGTGGTGACGTCTGGTTCCCCCAGCCTGCTCCCAAGGATCACCCTCTCCGCTACGCCGAGCACCCCTGGGGCGGTGGTAACGCTACTGTTCCTCACATGTCTGGTACTTCCATTGACGCCCAGATCCGCTACGCCAACGGTACCAAGGCCATTCTGGACAGCTACTTCTCCGGCCGCCACGACTACAAGCCTGAGGATTTGATCGTCAAGGACGGCGACTACGTCACCAAGGCTTACGGTCAGCGCAACAAGAAATGAACGGAGTCATGAGATGAGATGATGAAAATGATTTTTATGGCGCACTTTTTTGGTTTGTAACCCCACCGAGGGTGGTACATTTTTTATACTACTAAGCCATGATACCTGAATGAAAACATTTCAAAAAATATACTACGGACCAGCCCTATCTCTTTGTAAACTTGAAGTTCATCATGAACCGCCCATATCTAGCCTTGTAGAATCCATGGCTTTTGAGCTATATCTTAATATGCGCAAGAAAAAGGAATGCTAAATGAAACCCCATGTGGTTGTGTCAAGAAAGGGCGCTTAGAAATTGTAAAGGGAACGAAGATATAAAGTTTTACCGCTCATTTCAAGCGCCGTGCTGGACCTATTTAGACATATCTATATCAAAACACAGCCAGAGTTCCTGGTTAGGGCTCAAGAAGAAAAAAGAAACGAAACTAGAGCATCACTGATGACCCTCTCGACCCCTCCAATTCTCCCGATTGATCTCTTCATCGCTATCATCCATGAACCCCTCTTCAAGTTCCCGACTCAACCTCCCTTCATCCTCAGCAACAGTACTCCGTCGCCGCTCTAGCGCCTCTCGGTGCGCGGAGTCATTATTCATCCCGACCATGATCTCCCCTTCCTCGTCAAGGATGCTAATATTATCGTTGGCGTCTGAAATATGTGCTTGTTGTCGCCAGCTCGATGGAAGGAATCGGCGCATGATGGCGTCTGCTATACGTTCCCATAACGAAGACGTGTGCGCTGTGATGCTTTCCAGTGGGAGGTATTGCGAGTAGCGTTGGTGATAGCGGCGGAAGAATGGGACTATTAAGAAGGAAATGAGGAGGTATAGTCCTAGCGAGATCACAGCGGGGATGAAGAGGGTCTGTTCGAGGAAGGGATTAGTATGAGAGATTGACTGGAATGTCGATTCAGGAAGTATATAGTAGGGACCGGGAGTCCGTACCTTCGCGAAACTGGATGCGGAGCCCATCTCGACTTGAGCAGGTTTGAAGTCCAGCTTGTTATTCGTCGAACAGGAAACAATCTAGCGACCACATTACCGACCTCCAGTAGTCGTCATTGCACCTGCAAGATTCACTTTCAGGAGAATAATGCAAGTGATTTGAGGTCGTCCAACTTCAATCTCCAAGAATAGGTACTCCAGGCTGACGCTGCCACGTGACGAAAGCGGTTAGCGGCTTGTTTGACAGTTACCGCCTCAGGCAACAGTCTGGTATCATGTGATTTCCCGCCCCTGTGTGGTTCTAGAGCCGCCCCCCCCCCCCCTAATATACACACACACTTCGAGCGCCATTTGACCGGGACTTTGGTTTTCAGCGCAGGAGAGAGCTACGGGCGTTTGGTTTTGGTTGTCTAAGGTTATATCGCTCTAATTCTCGACTTTGGCTCGTCTCCGGATGTCTATCACAGGCGGAAGGTGACGGTCATATCTTGTCCCTCCCCTCTTGTTCTAATCGCGGAGCGGCGAGACTAGTGCAAATCAGTCAGGAGTGCAAGGCAAGCGACATATTCTTATCGCTCGCTTGAACTTTGATGTCACGTCTTCTGTGCGGAGTCCTGATCGTCCGCTTATTATCGACACAAATCCCTGAAGAAGAGACTTAGCCGGCTCTTTGTTCAGCGGACAAAACGCCCATGCTACGCTTTGAACCTCCCCAGCGACGGACGTCAAGATGCCAACTACCACATCCGCCTCTGACAAATCGAGACAAACATCGGCGGGCAAATCGTTTTTCGGAAGGAAGCTGCACAAGGAGAAACCAGCGGAGGACCGGTACGATGCCCATGGGAGTTGGGAGAGCCTCGCCCCGCCATCAAGTGCTGCCGGTTCACGATCATCACGATATTCGAAGCGGTCCTCGGTACAGTCCGTGGACTGCGGCCACGATATAGACGCCTCTTACCTTTCGTCCTCAGCTGGTCCGATCACATCGATTCCTTTTGATAGCTTATCCACCGATACCAAGTCGCCAATTCCCGTCGATTACCTCGGCCGAGCCGAAACCTCTCCTCGGAAAGAGCCTTCGCCAGGCAATTTAGCGAAAGGCGCTGGGGATTTCCATCAATACCCGGCGTGGAATCCGGCCGATATGCAGTGTAATCAGAAATATTCGCACCCTACGGGGCCCCGGCCGCCGCCACATGCGGCGGGCGTAGCGATGAGCTCGAGCTCTGCGGGTGATAGAGGGGCGCGATATCAGCAGTGGGGGAGACCTGGAAGTTCTGCGGCCAATACTGGGTTCAGTCATCACTCATCATCGACGGTAGATTCTTCGACGAATTCGCGCATGTCTATCGACCAAGCTAGTGTCCATTCTTCATTATCATCGAATACCCGGGGTTCAAGTTATCTTTCGGGGGATAGTTCATCGCGCACGATCGGCCCTTCTCATTCGTCTGATCGGCAGACCTACTTTGGAGTTGTAGATTCTGGTCGCGGATCGAGCGCACGATCACCAATACCACCCGCTCAGCCTAGAGTGCACAATACGGAGCAATATCTCACAAGGCCAAGGGATGATCGTGTCGTGGACCAGCTATTCCTTGAGTTGATGCAGAAACGAGGATGGCAAAATTTACCGGAGCAGGCTAGACGGCAAATGATGGCATATCCAGCAGCGAAGAAATGGACGCTGGTTCATCAAGATCGCTTGACAGAATTACAAGGAGAACAGAAGCGCAAGCAAAATGCGCGCCAAACTAGCCACGGACATGAGGGTCCATCAGGTATACTTGAACGAGCGGATGAGGAGGGCAGTCCTGAATGGTATGTGAAGAAGGTAATGGATGACACAATTACCTCCAAGCAATTGGCCAGTTTGAGTGTCAGTTTACGAACACAACCGATCAGTTGGGTGAAAGCCTTTGTTGAAGCGCAAGGTCAGATTGCTTTGACCAACGTGCTTGTCAAGATCAACCGCAAAAAAGTTACGGGTCCAGTCCCAGCACCCCCATCTGGCGACAAGGATTTGGATCGCGAATACGATATCGTCAAGTGTTTGAAAGCGCTGATGAACAATAAATATGGCGCGGACGACGCTCTCACCCATCAACAGATCATTGTGGCGCTTATCAGTACGCTACTTTCTCCCCGGTTGAACACACGAAAACTCGCCAGTGAGGTTCTCACGTTCCTATGCCACTGGGGTGAAGGGCAAGGCCATGAAAGGGTTTTGCAGGCTATGGACCATGTCAAAAACCAGCAAAATGAAACCGGCCGCTTCGATGCCTGGATGCGCATTGTGGAGGTAACAATTGATGGCCGTGGGAAAATGGGAAGTCTGGTTGGTGCAAGCGAGGAGTACCGCAGCGGTGGTGTTGGAATGGAGAACCTTCTCATGGAATATGCGGTTTCTACCATGATCCTGATCAATATGCTGGTGGATGCACCAGAGCATGACCTGCAGCTACGATGCCATATCCGAGCACAATTCACATCATGCGGCATCAAACGTCTCTTGTCGAAGATGGAGGGCTTCCAGTACGAGGTTATTGATAAGCAGATTGAGCACTTCAGGGAGAATGAGGCCATCGATTACGAAGATCTTCTGCAACGCGAGGGCAGCAGTACGAAGGATAGTATCGAGGGAGAAGTGAAGGACATGACCGATCCTCTTCAAATTACGGACGCCATCGCAACCCGCATCAATGGAACAAGAGCCCACGACTACTTCCTTTCAGCTCTACAGCATCTACTTCTCATCAGGGAGAACTCTGGAGAAGATGGTCTTAGGATGTACCAGCTTGTGGATGCTATGCTGAGCTATGTGGCGATGGATAGAAGGTTACCGGATCTGGACCTGCGGCAGGGATTGACTTTCACTGTACAAAGCTTGCTCGACAGGCTTCATACGGATGCAGAGGCCAGGCAGGCGTACGATGAGAATCTGGAAGCTCGGCAGATCGCGGAGGCTGCAATTGCCGAACGCGATGAGATGAAGGCGCAGGTTGAGTTGGGTGCGGACGGTTTGGTCAAAAAGCTACAGAAGCAGATCGACGAACAGACCGGTATCATCGAACTACAAAGCAGGCAAAATGAGATGATCAAGGCTGAGCTCGCTGATGTACAGAGACTTCGTGCTCAGGAGCTGCAGCGAAACGAGCTTGAGACTCGCGAACTTTACCTCATGCTTCGAGACGCACAGGATATTGCGGCGTCGAATGCCAAGAAGTCCAACATGGGAGAAGCCGAGACAGATCCAGCTCAGATGAGAGGTATTTTGGACCGGGAAAGACTGCTTGGACGACTTGAGAAGCAGCTTGAAAGAACAAAGACCCAATTCAAGTTAGAAGGCAAGGTCTGGGGCCAACACGGTCCGTCAGATCGACTGCGCGAACTTCGTGAGCAGATGGACGGCGATGCTGGACCTAGCGAAGAGTTCGAGGAGCAGGCTCGCCTAAACCTCAGCCTGAACCCAGTGGGATCCGTGTACCGCAAGAGAACCTACATTCACGGTGCGGAGGACACACCCACCGAGGAGCAAGGCCAGAATGATGAGGACGTTGTCTATGAAAAGGCGCGTCTAGTGGATCTTCACCGGCCACGCATGAACCCAGAACAAGCAACCGGCCTTCTAGGTGAGATTGCTGCCAAGGTTCCGAAGATTGGTGCTGCCGCTGAGTCGGAAGACACTAAGCCTGCTGAACCCGAACAGCCAGCAGAAGATGCATCCGCGAAGGTCGATGAAGCTCCAGCGGACGAAAAGAAAGCTGACGATGAAGGAGCTGCAGCTGCAGCACCCCCGCCTCCTCCGCCTCCACCACCTCCGCCACCAGGCGTCTCTGGAGCACCTCCCCCTCCGCCTCCCCCTCCGCCGCCGCCCCCAGGAGGTGCAGCCGTTCCTCCTCCACCCCCTCCACCTCCTCCTCCTGGCGGTCTTGGTGGGCCTCCTCCTCCCCCACCTCCACCACCCCCTGGTGGCTTTGGAGGGCCACCACCCCCACCGCCGCCTCCTGGTGGAGCGTTCGGGGTACCTCCTCCCCCTCCACCTCCCGGCACAGTCATCGGTGGTTGGAGAGCAAACTACTTGGCTTCTCAGGGTCTCCCAGCTAATGCCATCCCTGCTATGTCATCCATCAGGCCTAAGAAGAAGCTCAAGGCCCTTCACTGGGATAAGGTCGATACCCCTCAAGTCACAGTATGGGCAACTCACGGCACAACCCCACAGGAGAAGGAGGAGAAATACGTTGAGTTGGCGAAACGAGGAGTGTTGGATGAGGTTGAGCGTCTATTCATGGCCAAGGAGACTAAAATCTTCGGCGGTGGTGTGGCGGCCAAGCAACGCAAAGACAAGAAGCAAATTATCTCAAACGATCTGTCCAAAAATTTCCAGATTGCCCTCTCCAAGTTCTCCCAGTTCCCTGCTGAAGACGTTGTCCAAAGGATTATCCATTGTGACACAGAAATGCTGGACAACATGGTCGTTATGGAATTCCTGCAACGAGACGAAATGTGCACAATACCGGAGAACGTATCGAAGCTCATGGCGCCATATAGCAAGGACTGGACTGGACCTGATGCTGCCAGATCTGATCGAGAACAAGATCCCAACGATCTTACTCGTGAAGATCAGATATACCTTTTCACTGCGTTTGAACTCAATCACTACTGGAAGGCGAGAATGCGCGCACTTGCTTTGACCCGATCCTTCGAACCGGACTATGAGCATATCTCTGCCAAGATCAAGGAAGTTACACGAGTAAGCGAATCTTTGAGAGACTCTGTCTCCTTGATGAACGTGCTCGGCTTGATTCTTGACATCGGTAACTTCATGAACGACGCCAATAAACAAGCCCAGGGTTTCAAGCTGAGTTCTTTGGCCCGTCTCGGAATGGTCAAAGATGACAAGAACGAGACCACATTCGCAGACCTTGTTGAACGTATTGTCCGAACTCAATATCCCGAGTGGGAAGATTTCACCGAGCAAATCAGCGGCGTTATTGGCCTTCAGAAGCTCAACGTCGATTTACTGCGGACGGATGCGAAGAAGTACATTGACAACATCAAGAATGTGCAGGCAAGCTTGGATGCGGGCAATCTCAGTGATCCGAAGAAGTTCCACCCTCAAGACCGAGTCAGCCAGATTACCCAACGCAGTATGAAGGATGCTAGGCGGAAAGCAGAGCAGTTGCAGCTCTATCTGGAAACTATGGTCAAGTCGTTTGATGATATCATGGTCTTTTATGGCGAAGATAACACCGACGAGGGTGCTCGGAGAGACTTCTTCGCGAAGTTATCTGCATTCTTACAAGAGTGGAAGGTAAGCTGGCGCAGTTTTTGTTACACCTTTTTCGAACAGTACTAATCGGATTTATAGAAATCCAAGGAGAAGAACTTGGCACTGGAGGAGAACAGAAAGCGTATAGAAGCGTCCTTGAATCGCAAACGCATCAATGCCGGCCTTGCAAATGGCGCAGGTACCAATGCAGATGCTCCAGCTTCGCCGGCTACAAGCGGAGCTATGGATTCGCTTTTGGAGAAGCTGCGTGCTGCTGCCCCTCAGGCGAAGGACCAGCGTGATCGTCGTCGCCGTGCGAGATTAAAGGAACGGCACCAGGTCCGAGTCGCCTCAGGGCAAAAGATACCAGATCTTGAAGACGCCGAAAATGCAGAGAACGGCGGTGACGGGGAGAACAGTGCCGCTGCCGATCCGAACGCCTCAGAGTCCGCCCTATTAAGTCCTCCCCTTCAAGAAGGCGAAGGGGACTCACCGAATGTCTCGGAAAGCGAAGACGTTGCCGACCGCGCAGCAAGCATGCTGCAAGGGCTAAGAGATAACCCCGACCCGGAACGCACTCGAAGACGTAGAGAGAGTGCAGAAGAGGAACGAAGAAAACGCCGGGCAAGGAGGCGCAACAACGGAACGAGCGGAAGCAAAGACAGCACTGATACTACGCCTCTATCCCCTGTGACCGAACCGACCTCGACGTCGCTTGATGAAGTGGCAGATCCAAACAGCATGGCTTTGTCCAGTCCGCCAAACGGAGAAAACCCGACCTCGAACCCTCCAACCATTGTCTTATCATCTAATGCCTCTGATGCGGCTGACGATGAGAAACGGCCTTCGTCAAGCTAATACGAAGGAGAAATGACACCACGCACCAACCTACTACCACTTCCATTCCCTAATCTAATGTTTGATAGAATTTTTGATGTCGTCTCGGAGAACCCATTATTATTACCTTGTCATGTATAATACCTCTTCGACTCGCCCATCCCATCCCCGACTCCTCACCCTTTCGTTGCATGTTTTTCATGTTTTGTCTTTGATACTAGCCAGCGTGACGGGACCAGGTTTGATGTTATGATCATCTTTTCCTCCTGCCTCTCATTCCATGTTTTCCTGCATCATCCTGCGATTACTGTTTGTCACCCTTGTTTTCCCTTTCGATAGTACATCTTTCACCGCATTCCTGAGCATTTCCATTTCTTTTTTCTCTGTCTTCTCTGAGTCGACTGCTGTCTGTGTACATATTCTCCTTCTCTTTCTCCTTATTGTGTTGATATGTCTGGCCTAATAGTCGTGGTCGTATTGGTCAAGAATTGAGCGTACGAGTCTGTTATTCGGCACGCGGGCGTGGCGAAGTGATTGAATACTATCAATTCCAAAACCTGGTTTAACACTAGCTGTATGATGTCTTCCAGGTCATTGGCCTGCTTTTGTCTTGCTGAACATGTACCGTATAAGATCACGTGATGCGGAGCTTGTATCTTCCCCGACACCTCCGAGCAAGAACAACTCAACGCTCAATTTGCTCCAGTTTTTTTTTTTTTTTTTTTTTTTTTTTTTCACCAATTCACGTTGATAACCCTTCCCCGTCTCCGCGCATGCGGGAAACTCTGTTTCGACACTTGCGATGGGTTGTTACCCCCGTTCGCTCGCCATTGGCCCGACTTTGGGGTAGAGCGCATCCAGTCCGCCATGCGTTGAATACCTCCATACCATCCGCAGCGCAAAGCCGATGCTTCTCGGCGTCACGGCCGACTCGTTTGGCTCATGAGGGCGACTCCACCATATATGCACTCTCTACGGCTCCTGGTCGAGCTGCGATTGCTGTGGTGAGAGTTTCTGGACCGGCTTGTGTCGAGGTAAGTGAATTACATACCTCATCGAGAAGTACTAGACCAGGGCTGATTGCCATTGGCTTTGTCTCTAGGTATACAAAGCACTGTGTCCTAACGCGCCACTACCGCGACCCCGTTATGCGGCCGTTCGCACCCTCTACGACCCGGCCTCGAGCTACTCATCTCGCCAGGCATGTGTTTTGGATGCCGGAGCTCTAGTGCTATACTTTCCAGGACCAAAGACCGTCACCGGGGAGGATGTACTCGAGTTTCATCTACATGGAGGATCAGCGATCGTCCGGTCCGTCCTGACAGCCGTCGCGAGTACCGGCAGTGTAGACCGCTCGGTGCGGTACGCAGAGGCAGGCGAGTTCACCCGAAGGGCGTTCATGAACGACCGTCTTGATCTCCCTCAGATTGAGGCGCTGGGTGATACATTAGCGGCAGATACGGAACAGCAGCGTCGCTTGGCTGTACGGGGCGCGAGTGATGCGCTGGGGAAACGGTACGAACAGTGGCGGCTGCAATTACTCTACGCGCGGGGGGAGCTGGAGGCGCTGATCGATTTCTCGGAAGATCAGCATTTCGATGAGTCTTCTGATGAGTTAGTTCTATCTGTTGCTTCGCAGGTGCGGGCTCTTAGTCGGCAGATTGCGCTGCATATTCAGAATGCATCAAAGGGCGAGCTAATGAGGAGCGGTATTAAGGTTGCCCTGCTTGGGGCGCCAAATGCGGGCAAAAGCTCGCTTTTGAACAGGATTGTTGGCCGGGAGGCGGCTATTGTCAGTACGGAAGAAGGCACTACGAGGGATATCGTGGATGTTGGGATCGACCTGGGCGGTTGGTATTGCAAGCTGGGTGATATGGCAGGTATTCGATCGGAGCCTAGTAGCCCATCCGGGAATGCGATAGTGATTGGCGCTGTTGAGAAAGAGGGCATCCGGAGGGCTCGCGCGCGGGCTTTGGAATCTGATATCGTCGTTGTGGTCATTTCTGTAGAGAGTGGATCCGATGCCGCAACTCCGTATTGTCTTGCCGTCGAGCCCGACGTCGTTCACGCGGCCAATGAGTGTGTGGCCGCGGGAAAGCAAATTATCGTGGCCATTAACAAGTGTGACCAACTACCACCACATCTTCAGAGCGAGTCTGGTCAAATACCGCATGAGTTAGCCCTCAAGCTGAAACAACTCTTCCCCGAAGTGTCGACAAAGCGCCTCTACGGCATTACGTGCATCGAACCCTCATATGCGCTTTCTCAAACCGAGACGAACACCTGGCCGGCCTTCCTACAGGGCCTAATCTCAACCTTTGAGGAAATGGTCACTCCATCTGGAGTAGAAGGAGACACAAACGGTCAATATGACCGGTCATACTGGGAAGATTCGCTAGGTGTGAGCCATCGACAAAGTACAACTCTGCAACTATGCCTGCGGAGCTTGGATGATTTCCTGGCGCAAGCTACTCCTTCGTCTCATGGGATGCACGATCGGTCGCAGGAGGTGGATATTGTAATGGCTGCGGAGCACTTGCGGTATGCTGCTGATGCGCTCGCTTCGATCACTGGTAAGGGGGAAAGCGGTGATGTTGAGGATGTGTTGGGTGTGGTCTTTGAGAAGTTTTGCGTGGGGAAGTAGCTGTCACGTTGCCTGTTGGGATGTCTTGAGCCGCGTTGCGCCACATTCTGTCTACACCAAAGCTTTGCGGGCCACCGCTAATCGGTGCCATTCGGGTTGGTTATAAGAATAATGTAATATCACCAATGAATCTTGAGGTACCCAGATTTCCCTTAAGCTAGGCCTTACGCTCATTAAATATATCATAAAATGTTCGGAATCAGCAGCATTACGCATCATTTACTTTTTAGGGTTCCCTGGGCACATCTGCTTAGCGCTCCTATCTCTTCCGCTCTTACACCTTCCCCCAACATTCAATCACGACAAAGCCCCTCGTCAAAGTCAGCTTCAGCATCTCATCCCCCAACAAGCCCCCAAATTAATAATGCCTTATCCCGAACCTCACATCATCACCCCGCTTAGCCCCTCCAACCACGCGCACACCTGCATCCTCCTCCACGGCCGCGGAAGCAATGGCCCGGAATCCGCAGAGGAAGTCTTCTTCTCACAGACCTCACACGGCAAGAATCCGCCCGCAGCCCTGTCAACCTGGCGCTGGGTCTTCCCTACCGCGCGATTACGCTGGAGTGAGACTTTTGAGGACTTGACTGCTTGGTTTGACCTTCCTTCGCTGGTGTATCCGGATGAAGGGAGGGAGACGCAGCTGGAAGGGTTGGGGGAGTCGGTGCGTTTTGTTAGGGGCGTTTTGAAGAAGGAGGTTGCTATCCTGGGGGGTGGAGAAAGGGTGATTTTGGGTGGGATGAGTCAGGAGATGGCGACGGGGTTGTGGACTTTGTTTTCTCTTGGGGCATCTGAGGATGGTCTGGGAGAGAGGATGGGTGGTTTTCTGGGGACTTGTGGGTGGCTGCTGTTTGCGGGTGATATTGAGGGGTTACGGGTGGGTGATCGAGGAGATGGGAATGGGCGGGCGAAGGCTGCGTTGGAGTTCTTCTCGAAGGAGATATGGCCTGGTTCTGAGCTGGGCAAAACTGATGATGTTGATACGGTTGTGCTCTCGGTGCCGGTGCTTTTGATGCATGGGGCTGACGATGCGTTCGTGTCGATCGAGCTAGCGAGACAGGCGAGGAGGGCTTTGGAAGAGACGATGGGAATGCCTGTCCAATGGCTTGAGTTTACGGGGGCTGAGAATGACGGGCACTCGGTTAAGGAGCCTGAGGGCTTTGATAGGATTTTACGATCCTTTGAAGAACGAAGCAGCATATAGGCTGTGTTGGACTCAGGAAAACGTCAGTTTTGGATAAAGGTCAGAAACAAACCGCTCTTCCTGGTATGGATTAGAGAAGATGCTTGAGTATATAACAAAAATATTGCGACGTCAGGCAGGAAGCTCGGCTATATCTGGAGAAGGAAAGTCTGTACCTTCCGAAGCAGTGGAAAACGAATCCGAATCAGAGTCAACAGGCCACTCTGCTCGGTTGCTGGTCCAGAATTCCAAACCCTGATTATGGAAGGGACATGCTTGTTGACCACGAGTCGCGCTTCCCCCAATCACGGACACGGGAGTATTTATGAAACGAGCTCCAAAAAGGTCTGCATTTCGAAGAAGACCATCAGGCTGGATGATGGGTTCACGTACGGGAGTAGGGTGACTCAATGGGGCCCCTGGTGGAGTCGGGAGCTGCTGGGACTCTGACGTGAACAATGCTTGTGGACTGTGCCCAGGAGCTAGAGATATATTGCGATAAATGGCTGTTCCCGATATTGGACGGGGTGGCGTTCGGTCTAAAATATCCAGGGGTCGATGCATCTGCTCTGGTGTCTGTGATCGACTGTCGGGGAGACCTTGTTCCAATGTGCCGGGAAGTTCCTGAACAGAGCCGGCTCTGTTTGCTGTTTCTGGGACCGTCCCCAGAGACGATATATGATGCGCTGTTACAGGACCCCTGCTCGCGGCTTGGGGACCCTGGTTCGCCTGATGCGTTCCCGACGTATGTGCAGAATCTCTCGAGGCTAATGCACCGGATGCGAGAGATTCTGGCTGATGTCGTGCTCGTCGTAGTAGATCTAAAACCTCTTTTTTGCACCCATCCGATATATCTGCCGCCGGAGCGAATCCGATAGTATCCAGTTGTAGCTTGGCGCTGAGACCCTCTCTGCTTGCGCTGACAAGGGTACGTGATAGGAGAAGTTCGAGAGCGCGCGGGTGGCCATGATATGCTGTGTGTTGATAAGGCCACCATTCTTGCTCGTCCTGTTTCAACACGGATGCACCGCGCTCTAGCAAAAGTGCGATGACCGGAAGATGCCCACCCATTGCAGCAAGGCACAAAGGCGAATCATCCCGGGCCCAAGTATCCGGCGGAAGATGTACCGGTGATCCACGGTCGAGTAAGTTCTGAACGGCAGCAGCATGGCCGGCTCGGCATGCCACCCCCAGGGCTCGATATCCCAGCGAGTCCCGAGCTTCTAGGGCAGCACCTTTGTCACAAAGCAGGTTAAGAAGTCCCATCGAGCCCTGGATAGCTGCGATATGGACAGGGCGCCTCTGTAGCTCTCCCTCTATCTGAGCCTCGATATGGGCGCCTGACATCAGCAGCAACTTTGAGATCTCAGTACTGTTGGCAAGACATGCATAATGGAGGGCCGTCAAGCCGGATTGACACCGCATTTCTGTCGGTACCTGTTTGCGAAGAAGAAGTTCCACGACGGCAAACTGTGAGTTCATAGCTGCTAGATGAAGCGCTGTTCTTTTTGCGACATTCACAATAGCCAAGGAGCCTTTCTTACTACTGAGAATCTCCACAACTTCTGTATGACCGTTGTATGCAGCCCAATGCAGGGCAGTCATACCGGCATCATCGACGCATCGACTGGAGGCTTTTCTTTTCAGAAGCGATTTGGTTGCTGAAAGCTCACCGACAGCAGCTGCACAGATGAGTGGGGTTCTTTTGTCAGAGCCAGGGACGTCAACATTGATTTTGTTGTCAAGAAGGATTTCAATCACTTTAACATGGCCTTTCTCACAAGCGTAATGCAATGCTGTCATCAAAGAACCGTCTTTGGCTTCAATATCTGCGCCTCCACTGGCTAGGAGCCTAACAGTGGTGTCATCCCCCTGCTTGGCTGCCGCGTGGAGCGCAGTCATCTGTCCATCCGCTCGTGAGTTGACTTTTGCTCGAGACAGGAGCAGAAGATGAGTAGCTTCTA
Organism: Aspergillus undulatus; assembly: GCF_047715775.1. NCBI lineage: Eukaryota > Fungi > Ascomycota > Eurotiomycetes > Eurotiales > Aspergillaceae > Aspergillus > Aspergillus undulatus. Next base: position 170,657 of record NW_027396646.1, read on the forward strand.
TTTCACCTCGCTCAGCTGCGACCCAGAGGGTCGTCCGTCCTCTAGAGTCCCGTGCTTCTAGATTCGTGCCCTCGGAAAGAAGCAGTAGCTCAAGAACTCCACAATGGCCACGCGAAGCTGCAAGGTGCAAGGCTGTTGATCCCGACTTGTCGACTGCATCGATGCGCGCGTTCTTGCGTATCAGAAGGTCCACCACGGCCTCGTTACCACAATGCGCTGCGACAAGTAGTGCAGTTCTCCGAGATTGAAGATGCCTCGCCTCCAGGTCACACCCCCTTTCAATCAGTTTTTCGACATCTGTCCAAGAGCCTGTTTGAGCTGTCTTGACAATTAAGGGGGCACTTGCTCCCTCCACAGACGTTAGATCAATGCTGGTGTGGACATCTCTATCGTGCGGACGCCGCCGAGTGTAGCCCAAACCATCTGTCAAACCATCTGTCAAACCTCGGGTAGGGCCCTGCGCTGGAGATCCGGACTTCATGCTCGTTTGGCTGAAGCGACGAAACACGGATTGAATCTTTTCGCGCTTTGACCCTGCGCTTTGGCTAAGCAAGATGGCTTGACCAGAATCGGACTTGGAACGCCGCGTATGATTCGAACTTGGTGTACGTGCGGTAGGACTCAGAGTGGCACTGTTGCTGTGGCCAATTGTTGGGCTTATTGTACCAGAAGGGTGGCCGGGCAACACTAAACTGCCTGTTCGGGACACTGATGTGCTTGTCGCCATGCCGCTGGCATAACCCTCATCAGTCGTCTGGCTCCGGTTGTCGTTACTCGTGGTCGACGTAGTCCCTGCCCTCGAGTACGGACGTTGCGGTACACGTAGGTATGGCAAGGTGGTAGCCAGAGTCCGGTCAAAGTCAAAGACCGTATCGCCTGTCGACGACTCGCGCTGGCTCACAGTGGAAGGCGTATGGATTCGGGAGCCTGTGTACGTGGTTGAGGAACGAAGCGTCGCAGCATCGTCGGCAACCTTCCAAATAATGTGACGGTTTTCTGCTTTGCGCAAAAGTTCAACTTGCTCTGCAGAGGATTGGCTGGATACAGGATGACCCCGGTCAATCTCATTGACTTTGTTGAAGTTGGACGTGAAAAATAGAAACAACCCACCATTGACAGGCTTGCACCAGCAATTGAAGCGCAACAACCTGAGAATGAAGTCTATCCTGATGCCCTCTCATCACATCTTCTCTCCAGACAACTCTCATTCGAGTTCTGAATCCAATTGTAGCCTCATTCGATGACACGTTCTGTGTCAATATCAGGACCTCGTTGGACAGAGCTTCCATGACTGTGCGGCAGCCATCGAGCGCAACGTCCAGGCTTCTGCTGTATTCTGCTGGTGATTCACGAAGCCTGACTCGTGTCCAATCCTCCAAATGCGTGATCGCAGCTCTGATAGTCCTCAATTGTTGCTCGAGGGTTCCGATCGTAAGATCCGCATGCTGATATTTCTCGCGAAGACTCGCCAGACCAGCAAGTGTTTCGGTGATGACTTGGCCGACCTGGAAAGCTCCCGAGATCAAGCCAAATGCAGAGACGGGGTCCATGCTTGGGACGGTCGGATAGGGACCATGGTTTTCGTGCTGGTTTAACAGCCGTGGTAGATCGTGAGACCTGGGTCGAGTCAATAAATAAGCACAGACGACATCTGGAGAAAGGAAGAGGAGAAAAGAGGAGAAAGCGTCGGGGTGGGTAGCACGAGGCTTGGATGCGACAATGGGGCTGAGAAGAGAGCACAGCCTCCACGCATCTGCGATTGAAACAGGCACTAGCATATCAGCCTCTGCTCGACACAATATTGGCGAGCTAATGCAGGGCTAAAACACTGGTTGGTCATGAGAACATGCAGGTCTTCAAAACTGGTCTAGATTGAGCAATAATATCGCTTTTCTATACAGATCCGCCATGCAGTACTCCTCTAAACTGTACAATAGCAAATGAGACACGAGCACCTGAATGCAGTTGAGTTCCTCTCAAGCAAGGAGCCCCGTTGGGTATATAGAACAAAAAAATCAACCCCATCGGTCAGGAACACACTCGCTAAGTCTTAAGCACCAATGGCGTTCTTAACCCATTTCTCCAAACCTCCCTTGGCGATGATCTCTTGGACATTAGGAGGCAATTCTCCAACCTTCTGAGTCCACTTGGGTCCGTTGGGGCCCTCCTGAACTTCAATTTGGCTCTTCCGTACATCCCAGGTCAGAGTCCAGCCCGTGCGACGAGTGAGGACTTTGTCGCCAGAGTCGAAAGTCTCACGGAGGCGGCTGATCAATCGAGGAACTTCCAGACCCATCAGGGCGTTGTTGATGCTGTTGCGGGAGAAAATGTTTCCGAAGCTGCCTGACACAACCAAGGGGATCTTCTTTGCCAGAATGGCAGTAGCAGCTTGTTCTCGGGAACTTCCACAGCCGAAGTTGAAACCACTGACTAGGATATCTCCTTCCTTCGCGATGGTCGAGAATTGAGGGTCGTAGTTTTCCATGCAGACCTTGGCCATGATCTCGGGCGACACATCATCTTGGTAAGTGTACTTTCCGGGATAGATCGCATCAGTGTTGTTGTTGTCCTGGTCACAAAAAACAATTTCTCCAGATACCCTTTCGGGGAAACCGGGGTAGATCTCAGTCAGACCTTGCTCGGACTGCTCGACTTCAGCAGCAGCGGGGGCCTCTTGGGCGAAACGCGCCTCGCCATCGGCCACAAGATCATCCATTTGACCGATCAGCTTTTCCAACTGTTCTTCGGCTGTAAGCATGCGGTCCTCTTCCCGGATGCCGTCGCCTTCCCCCCGAACCACTTCGGTCCAACCCTCGGGGGTCTCGTACCAGCCAGGTCCGCTGAGCTTACCGCTCAAAGCACTAGCAGCGACAACCTCTGGACTCCCAAGGTACGCCTTGGCGTCGGTGCTACCCATGCGACCCTTGAAGTTGCGGTTGGAGGCACTGATACCGACCTCTCCAGGTTCCAGCAGACCCTGGCCCATACCAATGCAAGGTCCACATCCAGCGGGCAGCTCTGTGGCCCCGGCCTCTAGTAACGTCTGCCAGTCCCCAGTACCCTCAGCTGCCAGCTGCTCGGGAATTGATGCAGCTGCGATGTAGAAGTTGACACCGTCGGCAATCTTGGGAACCTTGCCACCGTTCTTCTCGGCAGCATCCTTGAAGACCTTTGCGGCAGCAGCAATGTCCGAGGCGCGCGAATTTGTGCAGGAGACCAGATAGGCTTTGTTCACCTTGATGTTCTGAGTCTCAAGCTCTTTCAAAGGTGTGGCAACCTTGACTGAGTTGGGACCGGAGACATAAGGAGAAAGAGTAGAGAGGTCCAAGAAGAGCTCCTTGGCATATTTGGCACCCTTATCCGCGGTCAATGGATTCTCGAACAGCTGTTCCAGACGCGGGTGTGTGAATCGCTCAGCAGCCAGAGTCTTGAAAGGGCCGTCCGCAAGGCCCATGGCCGCCGTAGTAGCCTTTCCTCTTAGCCATCCCTTCAGCACACTGTCAATGGGGAACAGTCCCGATAGAGCACCCCATTCAGTCGTCATATTCGCGATGGTCAATCGAGTATCCACCGACAGGCCGCGCATCGTTTCCTCCGACCCAGTGAACTCGATCGCATGGTTCAAAACATCGTCTTTGTTGAACAGACCACAAAGGGCGACGATCACATCCTTACCGGTCACACCGGCCGGAAGGAACCCCGTGAAAGTTACCTTTGCAATGGGAGGAATCTGCCACCAGGTTTTGCCAGTTGCCCAAATACTAGCCGCATCAGTTCGAACAATTGGAGTCCCCAAGCATCCAACACCACCGTACATGTTGGAGTGGCTGTCACTCGCAGTGCACAGAGTTCCAGGCCAGGCATACCCCTCCTCGATCATAATCTGATGACCGATACCTCTGCCAGCTGGATAGAACTCCACGCCGTGTTGGGTAGCAAACTCCTCAATCTGACGATACTTCTTCAAGTTCTTTTCTGACTTGTTTTGCACATCGTGGTCGAGGGTCATTACAATCTGATCCGGGTTGTTCAGGTTGGATGCTCCGATGGACAGGAATTTGGATGCGACGGGCCAACTGTTGTCATGGGCTGTTCGAGAGTCAGACACTGTCAAAGTAATATTCTTTAATCATCATTCATGAACATACTCATGCAACGGTGGGGTGAAATGGTAACATAGTCTCCGGCCTTGACGAATTTGCCCTGTGGCAAACCTACTGAGTACTGCTGTACAATCTTCTCGGTAAGAGTCTGGGGCACGGCCTTCGAGGTGTTGAGGGCGGAAAAGAGTGCGGCGGAAGAAGGATCTTCGAGCTGCGACTGGAAAACGTCTTGGAATTGCCGTCTGGTTGTTGTGAATGTCCGTTGCTGATGACTCTTCGACATGGCGCATCGGAGCACCACCAAGCGGCGGCCGAGGCCTCTTTGCGACATTAATCGTGACTGCATAAAGTCAGTACGCTTATTCAATGTACGAAGTCGAAGGAGATTCTGCAAAATCCCAATTGCAGCGTTAAAGGGTACTCACCGTCATGATTGTTCCTGCGGAGTGCGGAGAAGTTGGTGAAATCGGCCTGGATGTTTTTTAAGGCCTGCTACTCATTTTTTGTTCCTGACGAATCAGGTGGCACTGGTTGTCATTGGTCTGTCCGGGGAACGCCTCGGCAAAGACGGTTAACGCACCAAGATTCTCCGTTATCGGAGTTAATCGTTGCTCCCGGAGGTTTACTTCGTTGTTACGGACATTGTTGGATGGAGACGATTTATATCTATTCGTTACTAGTGTTGCTCATGGAGCCGTGGATCAGAGGCTTCAGAGCTTCCAAACAGCCCAATCCTTGAGGTCAAGCTCCTTGATGATGCCCCGGAGAGGACCTTGCAGCTCCATCCCTTGTGCCCAAAGCTTCGGTCCGGCCATATAGCTGATGAAACCTTCTGGTCCTGAAACGAATATCAGATTGCCGCTTTGCGTGCCAGGGGAGGGTGAAGCGGCTTCGGTGAGATCTGATATGGATTTCTTTCCAATAAACTTGTTCTCGTCATCGACGAAATATTGCACAGTAACCTGCTCAGGATATTGCGCTTTGAGAGCCTCCAGTTCCTGTACGATAAGAGACCCGTCCATAATATCTCGTACATCACTAGGACCAGGAGTAACGGCTGATTTTGAGGGCTTGAAGAGTCTAGAGAGCCATGACGTTTGTGTCTCAACCTCCGAATCTGTAATCTCATTGCGCCCACCCTTGCAGTCTTCTCGCCGTCGATTCGCCCAGAGAATATGTATTTTGGGTTTATTAGTTTGGTCCGTACGACGAAGGAGAGTATGCCCCGCTTGTAGAGCAGGTGCAATTCCCGTCCCGCCGGCGATGAAGAGGATTGTTTTCGTGTTCGATGGGATCTCGCACTCGATCCGGGGTCCTCGCACTTCGATAGGCGCTCCTATCTTTAGACTGTGCAAGTATCGCGAGACTTCGCCGAAAGGGTCTTTACGGATGAAAAACCGCAAGCACTCGTCGTCCCCATCAGGGTCCGTCGATGGCAGCGGAGTATAGTCCCTGCCGATCTGCAGCTGCGGTTGCTTGAACATAACACTCCATACTCCGGTCTTCCAGGCAGCATCATATACCTCGAAATTGCTTCCATCTGACTTTGGAGGTTTAATCGTGAAAAGGCTGCCGGTTGACGAGACGGTCTCCCGAGAAACCAGTGTGTACGGCGTAAAGCGGGCAGGGTTCAGGGTCGTCGAAGAGCCCGAATCTTGCAACCATTTTATGTACGCGCCAATTCCAGCTGCGGTGACTGTTACCACAGTCAAACGCAGCCACCGAATTTGAGAAGTGGGCGACGAGGTCGAGGAGGTAGAAGTGGTGGCATTGCGTCGCTGCGGTCGTGCTAGCGACCTCGCGGCTGCGGGACACGCATTGTGAGGAAGGAGGAAGCCCCGTAACCGGGTTCTGGGCTTCATGGGATGAAAAGAAGGTCAACAAGTATAGCAAAAATTGAAACAACTCTCGTTGAAATCGCTATTTTTTGCAGGGGTGATGCACTAGTCCAAATCGGGTACAGATGATGTTCCTCGTCATTACTCGATCTCCAGTCAAAAGACTCGCATGCCGCTCTTTAGTCTGGACTTATTCTATTTCGGCATTCTGTGATTTATGTTGCTTTCGCACTTCTGGGTTCAGCCTTTTGTTCGTGGCTGACCCTAGAGACCCCTCTGTCCTTTGTTCTGTCCTAGATGGCACGGAACCCTTTTGACGGCCGCTGCTCTCAATAACCATCATCTCCGCAACGACTCCTTTCGACCTCCGACGCAGCTCGTCAAGGACGCCATGTCCCGGATCACCTTCTCTCCCCCTGAATTACAATCCGACCATGGTCCCAGGGACTCGCTTGAACTTGCTTCTTTAGCCTCCTCAACTCGCGAATCCGGCCTCGACCTCTCCCGCTCCTCCTCCCCCTCCGGCATCTCGTCCTCGCGCAAGCTGTCGCTAGAAGATGAGGACCCCCTTTCTAGCTCCAACATACATGCGAACCAAGAATCCTCACGGCCGCGATCCGGTCGGACATACTCTGTCTCTTCCGCATTCGATTTCGGGAGCAGTCTGTTTCCCTTGTCCCAGACTGCCGATGGCTACGCCGCCTTGGGAGCTCCGTCTGCTCTTGACCGAGAAAGCGGCATCGGCGATGGCTCATTAGAACGGAACAAAACACTGACCTATCTCAATGGACTCTCTCTGGTGGTCGGATTGGTCATAGGCTCAGGAATCTTCTCTTCGCCGAGTCAAGTCAACGCCAACGCGGGATCTCCTGGTGCTGCGCTAATTGCATGGCTCGTTGCCGGTTTACTCGCATGGACAGGGGCAGCCAGCTATGCTGAGCTGGGCGGTGCTATCCCTCTAAACGGTGGTGCTCAAGCTTATTTGTCCAAAATATTTGGTGAACTGGCGGGATTCCTTTTCACATGGTGCGCTGTTTTGGTGCTTAAACCCGGTAGCGCAGCTATTATCTCCATTATCTTCGGAGAGTATGTCGTCCGGGCATTCCTAGGTGCCGAAGTCGAGCAGATCAATCCTTGGATTAACAAAGGAGTTGCATTTGGGGGTCTTTTTGTGGTGACTTGTTTGAACTGTCTATCCACCAGACTCGCTGCTCGGATTGGTGACCTTTTCATGTTCTTCAAGTTCGTGGCATTGATTGGAGTCGCCATCATTGGCATTATTGTCGCTGCTACCGGTTTCTCCTCGAAGGGACAGGCAAATGAGGAATGGAAATCAAGCTGGTTTGAGGGCACGAATATGGATATTTCTGGGTGGGCTATGGCGCTGTATGCAGGTCTCTGGGCGTTTGATGGATGGGACAATGTGGGTTTCGTCAAAAGCGTTCTTCAAGTCGGCTTACTGACAAGTAGCAGACCAACTATGTGACGGGTGAATTCATGAATCCGAATCGAGATCTACCGCGTGTGATCCATACTGCAATGCCTCTGGTCATTGTTTCCTATCTGCTTGCAAACATTTCCTACTGTTTTGTCCTTCCTCAGTCCACGATTGAGGTTACTGACACTATTGCTGTCCAGTTTGGCAGCAAAGTGTTTGGTAGTATAGGAGCCTTGGTTTTCGCACTGATTGTTTCTGCGAGCTGTTTTGGTGCGCTAAATGCGACCATATTTACCAGCGGACGTCTAGTTTACGCAGCCGGTAAAGAAGGCTACCTCCCCTCACTGTTTGGTGATCTCTGGACTCAAAGCTCCTCTCGCGGTATGGACAGGCTTCAGCGCCAGTCGTGGGCCAACAAGCTCGTGTCCCGCCTTTTCGGCAACAGAACCTGGATCGGACACACGCCTATCAATGCGATGGCGCTGAATAGCGTGCTCACATTGCTGTACGTCATTGTGGGCGAATTCAAGACACTTGTTACCTTCTACGGCGTCGCGGGGTACACGTTTTACTTCCTCACAGTGTTGGGTCTAATCGTGCTTCGCGTTCGCGAGCCGCATCTAGAACGGCCGTATAAGACCTGGATATCGACGCCCATTATCTTCTGCTGCGTCAGCCTTTTCCTACTCAGCCGCGCTGTCATCTCGGAGCCGCTACAAACCCTAATTGTAGTCGGATTCATTGTTGCAGGAGTTCCTATTTATTTCTGGCGCATCTACAAGCGGGATGGTCAGAAGGCGTCTAGAGGTTGGAGATTCTGGCAGTCACGATGATCATGAACGGCACTTTTTCTCGCTTTTTCTGCTTTCACCGATCCAGTTCTGATCCCGCTACCGATTATTGCTTTCTAACTCTTTACTCCTTATAGTGATGGGTTTTCTACATTGATACCCACCTGCCCCTCTGATATTCTGGGACCGGGATTCTAAGTCTGTTATTCTATAGATGAACTGGCGGCATGTCGGATTTGGGAAATGGTTTCTTGTTTTCGCCTCCAGCATTTATATTATAGAACTCCAGCTGGGGCTAGGGTTGAGATGGAGTCGAAAGGGTGATGATTATACGAACATCGGAGAAATGCTCAATATCTACCAATAATCAATAATAAATTCCTGAAATTATCTAATGGCCGGCTAACAACAACAGTCTCCGTTCTCAGATTCGAGCATCACCACCACTTTTGTGCACAAGCTCACTCATCTGTCTTGGAGACCCTCGCTTATGCTGACCGTCGGCAGTTACGGCGACTCCAACTCCAAGTCGGGCGCAAACGCCGACGACCAGAGAGCTTAACATCATCCCCATAGTCCTCTATCGTCAAAGGCACAAACGAACAGTCACGGGGAATCGCGAGGCTTCTGGTGCGCAATAATCACCCAACTGCCTCAACGTATATTCACCATTGCTCAGAGTCCATACAGATTCTGATCGGATATGGGAAGCCTTCAGGCATGGGAGGAGATCGTCGTGCGAAAGCAGACCATTCGTGATGAGGCTTTAAAGCCCTATCTTGTCTCTAATATTGAGAATCGGCCGCCTCGAGTCCGAAGTGTTCAGGATCGGTCTTGTCTCAAAGATGACCCGTTGATTCAGGAGATAACGGACATCGACAGTGTTCCGGCTCTACTAAAGCAGCTCCAGAGTGGGCGATATTCTGCTGAGCAAGTTATTCGTGCGTATATCAAGAGGTAAGCATTCATTCATCCAGCCTGGTATTATCTCGATGCGGTGCTGACCGATTCAGGGCTACAGTAGCTCATCAGCTTGTGAGTTAAGCGCTGGCGCATTTTCGGGAATGCTAACATGCTGGTGCAGACGAACTGTATCACGGAAGTTATATTCCATGATGCTTTGATTCAGACCCAGGAACTGGACAAGGGGTTCAGAGAGACCGGCCAGCTGAAGGGTCCACTCCACGGCGTGCCGATTACAGTTAAAGATCAATTCAACGTCAAGGGTTATGACTCTACCATCGGCTATGTCGGCCGGTCGTTTTCTCCTGCGACAGAGGATGCGGTATTGGTTCAAATGTTGAAAAATATGGGCGCCGTTATCATTGCTAAGTCGAATCTGCCGCAGAGCATCATGGTATGTTTTATTCTTCCAGTCGGGTATATCCATGGCATACTGATGAAGACCAGTGGGCTGAAACCGAAAACCCTCTCTGGGGCTTGACGGTTAATCCTCGCAATCCCTCTCTCACACCTGGTGGCTCGACAGGGGGTGAGGCTACGCTGCTTGCATTGCATGGGTCTATCCTGGGCTTTGGGACAGATATCGGTGGGAGTGTTCGAATTCCGCAGTGCATCATGGGCTTATACGGATTCAAGCCTAGCGTACGTCTACAACTTATCTATCGGTTGGATAGTTTATACTGAGAGAGTATAGAGTGGGAGGACACCATACATGGGCGTTCCCGTATCAACAGAGGGACAGGAACACGTTCCTTCATCCGTCGGCCCCATGGCAAGAGACATCGATTCTCTTTGCTACATAAGCCGCCTCATTGCCGACTCACAGCCCTGGAAGCTAGATCCACGATGCCCGCCTCTACCGTGGAATGAGAGTGTTTTTGAGGGCATCCAATCTCGACCGTTGGTAATCGGTCTGATTCTCGACGACGGCGTCGTCAAGGTCCACCCTCCCATTGCACGTGCGCTGCAGGAAATTGCAGAAAAACTCAAAGCAAATGGTCACGAGCTTGTCACATGGGACACGTCCGACCACCTAGCTTGCATTAACCTCATGGACCGGTACTATACAGTCGACGGAGGCGAGGACGTGCGCCGCGATGTTGCCGTTGCCGGCGAGCCCTTCATCCCACACGTCGAAGCACTCGTGAACCGTGGGAAGCCGATATCCGTCTACGAATACTGGCAGTTCAATAAGGGGCGAACAGCCCTGCAGAAGAAGTACCTCGACAAGTGGAATGCGGCGCGATCGCCATCTGGAAAGCCCGTCGATGTCCTACTCAGTCCGACTATGCCGCATGTTGCTGTGCCGCATCGGAGCGTGCGCTGGGTTGGGTATACGAAGATATGGAATTTTCTGGATTATCCTGCTGTTACTTTCCCTGTCGATGAGGTCAGGGTTGAGAAGGATATACTCGAGTCAGGTTACGAGCCAAGGCATGAAGTTGATAAGTGGAATTGGGACCTCTATGATGCGCAGGCCATGGATGGGCATCCGGTTAATTTGCAGGTTGTTGGGAGGAAGCTGGATGAGGAGATCGTGCTGGGATCAGCTAAAGTGATTGAGCAGGTCTGGCGTAGTTAGTAAGGCGCATAGGATTGAAATGGAAGATTGGATACCTCTTCCCCCATTCCTGTGCTCTGTATCCCCACTTCTGGCCATAGTGGATTTCCCTTTGGAGTCGTGAGGGGTAGGATGTCCGTGATCTTCTGCAATCTTCAAGGGCTCGAAGCAGCTACACTCCATGCAGACAGGCAGGTCGTTGTACCGATGACATAAACCATATGAGTCTCATTTTATCGTCTCAAAGACTCGATAGTACCAAGGATCTCAATCAAAGCTCTTTCCAGCGAGCGCGTTGAAGGAGATAAGAGTGACCCCTCACGATGGAGCCCCGATAAGCAGGGCGGGGTCCATCTCTCCACCAAAAGCTCCCCGAGCCCTCCAGCTTGCCAGAGAACCACGGATAATACGCCGAATTAACAAACTTCGAGCTTGTCACTGGCTCTCTGCTCCGACCTCCCGAGGTCTGTTTCCATTGCGTAACATGTCCTGTTCTCCTTGAGGGAAGCCGTCCTTATCGGTCCGGCAAAGCTTACCCCACCCTTCGCTACTAGAAGAAGCTTGGAGGGACAATTTTCGAGAGTAAACCGCAATTGCTCTCTGTCTCCAATACCACCCATAGAAAACTTCAGCAACATGGGAAAGAAGCGCGTCCTCGTCTCTTACGGTGTCGACATCGACGCCGTCTCCGGATGGTTAGGTTCATACGGCGGCGAAGACAGCACCAGTGATATCAGTCGAGGTTTGAGCCTGCCTTACCTTCACAATCAATCAATTAGTCTAATAGCAGAAAGGTCTCTTCGCTGGCCACGTCGGCACGCCGCGCCTTCTAAACCTATTCGAGAAATACAACATCAAAGCCACCTGGTTCATTCCAGGCCACTCCCTCGAAACCTTCCCCGAAGAATGCGCCATGGTGCGCGACGCAGGCCACGAGATCGGACTCCACGGGTACAGCCACGAGAACCCCACCGACATGACGATCGAGCAGCAAAAGATCATTCTCGACAAGACATACCGCATGCTCACTGACTTCTGCGGGAAGCCGCCACGCGGCACAGTTGCGCCGTGGTGGGAGACGAGCCAGGAAATGACGGAGTTGCTGCTGGATTACGGGATTGAGTATGACCATTCCATGCTGCATCATGATTGTCAGATGTATTGGCTTCGGACGGGGGATACGTGGACGAAGATCAATTATAGTCAGAGGCCTGAGACGTGGATGAAGCCTTTGCAGAGGGGGAATGAGACTGGGCTTGTGGAGATTCCGGGGAATTGGTACTTGGATGATTTGCCGCCTATGATGTTTATCAAGAAAGCGGCCAATAGTCATGGGTGGGTGAATCCGAGGGATGTGGAGGATATTTGGAAGGTTGGTCTATACCTAGCTGCTGCTTTGCTTTGGTTTATGCTGGGCAAGGAGCTGAATGACTTTTCAGGACCATTTCGATTACTTCTACCGTGAGTATGACGAGTTTGTCTTCCCCATGACCATTCATCCGGATGTTTCTGGTCGCCCGCATGTTCTTCTCATGCATGAGAGGTGAGTTGTTGCCTGACAATGTCTGGTTAGATGCACGGTTCGGCTGACAAGCTTAGGATTATTGAGCACATCAACAAACACGAGGGCGTGGAGTGGGTGACCATGGAGCAGATGTGCGATGACTTCAAGAGCAAGAATAAGCCTCCTGCTGGCGCGAGAGCGCCGGCATCACCTTCGTCAGTGCTCAAATAGCCAAGTAGCGGATGTCGTTCATATGTTGAAGTTCAGTTAATGTTTGCCCATGTATATAACCGCACTAAGACCCAGAAATAAGGGTAATTTAACCAGGAAATGTAAAGGGGCCTTGTGATGAAAGTGGAAATGTACAATTGTTTCATTAGATTAACGTGGCGCGTCCAACTCCTTCAACACCGAAAATATGCCAGCACTCAACGCATAAGCCGCCCTGTTCATGACCTCGGGGATTCGAATAAATCTGGTTTCATGTTTATTCTACAGAGTTTCGAAACACACCCGGACAACTGTACCAAGGTTAGTGTATCCAGTCCCTGAGGTTTAAAACCTGACAACTCACCTGAAGCAAAGACTGTACTCCGTCCAGGATGCGCATATGTGTAAAGCCAATCTCACGGATGAATTCCAGTTTTGAATGTTCGGACAGCGTTGGGATCGTCTTGGTGACCTTGAACATCGTGCTGATAATATCATGAGAAGAGTACCCCAGATCCCTATTTCCATGGTTAGCTAGCTCTGACAGATGATGTCTGGAACTCCTTAAGTACCATAGCTCGTTCAGTGTCTCCAAGGCAGCATCGACCTTTCCTTCCCAGCAGGCTTTTATCATCACCTGGACCTTGATCGGGTGAGGGCTGTCTACCACACGGAAGACATTATCCCCGCTGACCAAGCCGAATCCGGACCAGGTACTCTGCAGGTTATTGAGGGCCTGACGCATATCACCCTCGGCACTGAATACCAGCGCTGCCAGCCCGTCCTCTGTGTGTTCTACCTTCTCCGCTTCGCAAACTTGGTTCAGTCGTTTCACTATTTGTGCGTCGGTTAGTCGTGCGTAGCGCAGAATGGCGCATCGGGACTGGAGCGGCTCGATAATCTTGTTTGACTGGTTGCACGCAAATGCAAATCGTGTTGTAGAGGAATAGATTTCCATCGTACGCCGTAACGCCTGCTGCGCACCGGATGTCATGCTAGAACAGGTCCATGAGCGCGCGTCGACATTGATAAAGGCTCGTATGCATACCTGTCTGCTTCGTCAAGAATGACGAGCTTATGGCGACCAGGAGGAAGTGTCACTTTCTTCTGGGCAAATCCTTTGATACGATTCCGCACAACGTCGATACCTGGACAAACAAATCAGCTAAAGTTTGCTTCTCACCAGTCAGGACGCCGATGTACCTCTCTCGTCACTAGCATTCAGTTCCAACACACCCTCCTTATAAGCATCCCCAAGCAATTGCCGCGCCAGGCAGAGAATTGAAGTTGTCTTTCCGATACCAGGCATTCCTGAGATAATCACATGAGGCATGTTTCCGTCCTTAGCGATGATCTTTAATCGCTCAACCGTTTCTGTGTTGCCGACAATGTCGTCTAGGAATACTGGACGGTACTTCTCGACCCTAGAGTAGGGCAGTCAGTTGCGAAGCTCTCGTGCCTTTTCCATTGAGTAGTTAGCATACCAGGGCAGTTCATAGTCTTGGGGGGGGGCGGCAGTATTAGCCTTGAGGGCATTGCGCGCAGCACTTGCTGAGGATTCGGCCTGAGCCATTGTTGGCAAGCTTGTAAGTTAAATTGATGTGGATGTTTTGTATGGTTCAAGCAGCAGCGGCTGAAGCCAGTGTTGGGAAAGACGCGAAATTCGGCCCGCCGACGCGTAGCTATTTTACCACTTTCGGCCACCTTGTTTGCCTGGTTTGCAATGGCTTCATCCTACGGCCCCTGCTCGCATCCAATATGCCATGCCATCAATAGGTTTCAGCGCATCAGTTGTAATTGGCATTCTTAATGGGCTTGGCCCCTCCGCTCTTTCTATTGCATTCCTTTTCTCTGTTTGACCCTGTCCGGGCCCTACTTATGGCGCTATAATTAGCCAATGAAGCAGAATCACCACCTAGCTTTTGCACCTATTCTTCAGCGCTTATAACGGACTCATAATCTTCAGAGTCCCTATTACTCCTCGGATATATTGTTTGTCATAATGGGAACCACTTCAGTTCGCCGGAACCTCTTCCAAAACCACCTCAGCAGACGCCCTGTCTCGACATCCGGTCCAAGCAATGGCACGTCCGGTCTTTCGTCCCAGGTTTTACAATCCACCGGCGCAGAGTCCAGTTCGTCCACATCTACTGGTCCTACGGATGATGGCGAGATTGTTGTGAAGGACAAGAATGGCAGCTACAAGCTTGATATCCCTGTTTTGCCGCCTATGATATCGGAAGACGGCGAGGAGATGGAAGGGATTGAGGGAGGCGCTGGTGGAAGCTCCACCGCTGCTGCGGGGGCTGAATCTACAGGACAAGGTGAGATGAGTGGGCGAGAGAAAGACAGTGGGTTAACGCCTTATGTGGTAATGGGCCGTATCTGCTAATGTACTGACTGTATCTGGCTATAGAGATCGAGGCTGGTCTGGTCGAGATCATGTACAGGAATCGGAACAGACAAATTAGTAGTGAACCGCAGGGTGAGCTTGCTTTTGCTGTGCTTGTTGCGCAGAGTCCAGTTATTCAAGCGCTAATGCTGGCAGAAATCCTCAATCTCATCTATCAAAGTCTCCGAAACAAAGTGACCGCATTGGACGAGGACAACTGGATGTACGAGCCCGAAAGCGATACGCGAACATAGCACGAGCTGCACCCATCAGATCAAAAGGTCACTGAGATGTGTTCCCAGGCCTTACGTCTATCTCTTGGCTATCTAGTCAAGTTCCATATTTGATGGCGCTTCGACCCTCCTTAGCTGACCTCTTCCTTGTGCCGCCCTATTACCGCCTCCTTGGCCCCCTCCGAACAGCATGCTGCCCATCATGTCGAACAATGGGTTTCCTTGTCTAGGGACGTTGATCGCAAAGTATTGCTCGCCAATCTGAGCGAGCGCGTCGTCTAGAATGCCTGTCTCCCTGATTTGCGTAGCATAATGCGCAGTCAACTGCTTGAACAGATCTGCCGTTCCCCGCTGAACCGCCAACAGCAGCAAGTTGAGGAAATTCAGCAGACGGAGAGCTGGGAAGACTCGGGCGTCTGAGCTGGAGCTGCTGACTTCTTGTACACCAAGAGACGGGTTCGCAGAACCAAGACGAGAGGTGAAAATTAAGTACGCTTTATTGGCGCTGCGCAGGTTGCCGATTAAGAGGAAAGGAACGACAGCGCGTGCTGCGTAAATACCTGCCGTGTGCGGTTCGTCGTTCGTGTACCACTCGTATTCCAGTTTCGCCAGGGTCTCGGCCGATTCAGAAGTACCCAGAGCAAGATGCTTCTCGGCTTCATAGGGCTCTTGGTCTAAACTTATTGTTAGACAATGACAATCCTTCCGAGGTATAGAGTGACCATACCTTCCGCGTATACAGATCCAGCAACGTGGTGTAACTCAGGGTCTCCTCGCTCGACGGGGCCGAAGCGTCCACTCCAACCTATTATTTCCTGGATAAACCTCTTCCGTGTAGGTTCTTCCGACGGGAATTCGCGTAAAAGTTCGATCAAGCGCTCTAGAATGACAGACTGTCAGCAAAGTATGTTTCGAGAGGGCACCGCATCCGACTCACTCTTGCGGGTACGCCCCTCCGCATCATCGTCA
The DNA here is from genome assembly GCF_047715775.1 of Aspergillus undulatus. Classification (NCBI taxonomy): domain Eukaryota; kingdom Fungi; phylum Ascomycota; class Eurotiomycetes; order Eurotiales; family Aspergillaceae; genus Aspergillus; species Aspergillus undulatus. The sequence continues at coordinate 186,659 of NW_027396646.1, forward strand.
CCCCCCACAATCTCCCAGCCCGCCTTCACATATACCTCGACCACCAACATGATAGCTAGATCCCCTCCACTCGCTGAGGCACCCTGCTGCGACCCAGCCCTGAGGAGGGCCGTGGCACCGCCAGCTAATATCTTCGCCGCCGCATCATAGTTGCTCTGTTTAATGTACCGCGCGGCGATGACTCGTAGCTGCTGGTGAGCCTCGTAATAAGCTCCGGACTCGATCCTACATAGAGCAACAGGCGAATGTAAGCCGGATACAGCTTTCGCAAATGTATAGGTTTCAGGGAGAAGAGCGCGCGACTCACTTTTCTCGTTGTCGAGCAATCGTCTTGTCGATTCGTGAGGTCATTGTGTCTGGCGATCACCAACGCGGCGATCTATTCAAGTAAGATGAATTATGCGTATAGCCAGTCAAACTTAGTTCCGAAAACGTAGAGCTGCAGTAAAAGCGAAGGAATAGCCGGGGGGGGGGGTGCAGCAGAAATGGCTCGTGGATGGGGGAAACTGGCCCAGCTTTTGGTGGGGACACAGACGGAGGGACGATTGCTCGATTCGGATCTTCCAGAAGGCCGCTAAAGATTAAGTACATCGATCAACAACCTCAACCTCCTGATAATAATCACGCGTGCTACAGGGAAATACGTGGCCGACGCGCTTTTGCTTACAGGGCTTACCAGGGTCTAACAACCTACTTCGGCGATGAATCGAACTGCCTTCGACATCCAGCCCATTGGCCGCTTTTATGGATCCAGTGCTGCCATTCGGCGGCCTAAGGTAAGTGCTATAGCCTTATGGATCAGATCTTTATGTCTTGGATTTCTTATAACCCCAAATCTCAGGAAATCGCGAGCTTCTCCTACGATGGCCAACATGCTTACCATCTCGGAGACTCATCCCTGCGGTGGTACTACCCACCGCAGCTCCCGGCGGATTTGAACCGGGGCTTCGATACCTTCCAGAAGCTGGATGATACAGCCGATGAACATCTAGACGCTTTATTGGACGGCATTATCGCTCTGGAAAGGGAGACTGGCAAGAAATGCGAAGCTGATATCATTACTTGGCGCGGCATGATGACCAAGGTAAATCGAACACGATGCCTCCGTCAAGCGCAAATGTTCGCCTATGCTCATGGTACCTAGGTCCTCACGGCGCCATTTGACAATATGAATGGGTTTGTAAACACCGCTAATTGGCTGACTCACCACTAATGGCTTACATAGCTTTGAGATGAACGCGACCTGCTTTCAAGTAAGCTCGACCCTGCGGTGAAATCCAACTCGGGACTAACTAATCTTCTTAGGGAACTATGTGCGTATGTTCTCATTGTCCTCATAGGCAGGAGCTAGGATCTGACCTATCATTCTCCCCTTAGATTTATTGAAGAGAACAACGCGTTCAAAAACGAGCAAAAACAGATTCAAAAGAATCAACGCATGCCGCCAGGAATGGCCTCCCAAGACCTAATGGCATACTGGGGTTCGTTATCAGTTGCTTTCCTAGCAGCAGCGCTATTTGCCCTAACATACTGTCCATAGGGTACAAGTTCGAGACGATCTCCGTCCTTGATAAGACATGGGACGAGGCAACCAGAGATGAAATTGAGGGACGAGAGGACCTTGTCGTGAACAACAATGCGCAGTACTGTTCTATTGCGCGCACCGGAATCGGGCGCACGAAACTCGTCCTTGGCGGAGAAGTCGATGCCAGTATGATATCTTCCATCTATCGGAAGGCTCACAGGAAGCGCGTTGCTAACCACAATGTTCTATATCTCTAGTTTGGGACAGCAAGCCAGATCGCAAGGAAGATCCCATCAACTGGGTGGAGCTCAAGACCTCTGCCGAAATCAGAAATGACCGGGACATGGTCAAGTTCGAGAGAAAGCTCCTGAAATTCTGGGCCCAGTCTTTCCTCCTCGGTGTACCAAAGATTATTGTTGGCTTCCGTGACCAGGATGGGATTTTACGACGCTTGGAGGAGCTCGAGACAGCTAACATCCCTAGCAAGGTGAAGAAGTCAGGGCGTGGAACCTGGGACGGGAATATCTGCATCAACTTCGCCGCTACGTTTCTGGACTGTACGTTGCTTGACCTTCTTCTCCGCCTGCTTATCACACGCTAACTGTTTACGTCTCTTCCCAGGGTTAAAGTCCATCATTCAAGAAGGTGGAATATGGAGGCTCCGTAAAGCAGAAAAGTCTTCTGTGATTGAGGTCTTCCGAGTCGAGGAAAGTGGTGCCGGTGACATCCTTTCACAAGCCTTCTTGTCCTGGCGATCGAAGTTATGACCTTGCTTGATATTTTCCCAAAAGCCGAGCTTTGTCAAGTGAACTTCGTGTAATAAGAAACATCAGCCACTGGGTTCCAAGACGTTCATGTATGCTCAAGAGCCCTAGCCGTTCAGCTAGGCGGGTTGGTGAACAATCTTCACGATTCGGCCGCAAATAGGTTCGCGCGCAACCGTCTCGGTGCAGTCTAGTCGATTACGACCGTCGCCGTTTCCGATAGAGCCGTTGCTGGTTCTATGCTCACTATACCCAGGGCACTCTATTTCGCAGCTGACTCATGGCTTGCGCGCTGAACAGAAGCATCCCTCCCGCTACCTCTTATCACTTTAATTACAAAGAGTGCATATTCTAATCCATTGGGGGGTATATACAGTATATCTCACAAGCCGTGCTATATCTCCTCGTGGTTTCACGAATCATTTGTCTGAGTCCAACTCACTCGGAATATCCTGAACATTCTACTGAGTGTTCTCTAAACTCTCTTGTTGTTTCCGTAGATATGCATCTTTTTGTTGCTTCTTCGCCAGACTCCTCAGAACCCTTCTATGGGCACTCCCGTGGATATGGACCTGCCACTGCTCCTCATTTGTCATTGTCTTACGACAAATATCACAGGTGATGCATTTCCTTGTATTCTGGTCGACTGGTTTCGGTTTAGCCTCGTTAGCCTCCAGAGTCGTTCTTGCTAGCTCTGAGAGAGATTTTGGGTCCGGTAAAGATTGTCCATTCAGGTGAGCCTCCACAATGCGCTCCGAGGGTTCTGTGATGTTCTTTGCCCAGTCGCCAACGTTCGTGCTATCAAGAAGAAACAAACGATCGGTCATATCGGCCTCTACGAGACCGTTCCAAAGCTTGTTGCGAATCCACTTGATCTGGGACATGGCGTACTGACGGGTTGCGACTTTGACCGACTCGATACATGACTGCCTGAGGGTGTCGAGTTGTTTCTGGGTCTTAGATCCATCCCGCAGAGATTCAAAATAAGGCGCTAGCTCTTTGAAACCTATGGATATCCATACTCCTCGAGTTTGGTCCACGGTGATGCCCTGAGATTCCTTCTCATGGAGAAAATTCGACATGCGGTCTGCTTCTTCCATCAAACCCTGGTCAATCATGACGTCCACGCGCTTGAATACCCTCTCCTCCAGAATAGGCTTTTCTGCGTGCACCCAGAACATGATTGTGTTGAACCGTGATTGTCCCCTACCAGCAACGCCATTTGTATCTGCGGCGGCCTGGTTTGACTGCCGCTGCTCCGCATATACTTGGGATGCCGGCTTCCCTGTCTGGAAATAGATTTCCAATGAGCGGCGGATCTTGCGTGTTTCCTTTGGGTGCCATCGATCTGCCATTACGGGATCCACCTCACGTAACTTCTGCAAAACCAACTCCGGGTCCGCATCGAGGATAGGCCATCTAATCACGGAATCGACATCTTCCGCTAGACAAGAGCTGGACTCTTCATATGTTGATTCCGAGTCTTTCGCGACTAACTGGTCCTGAAATAGCACCGACTGAGTGTAGTAGTGTGTGCCACCGACTAGGACTGGGAGCTTCCCGCGCGCATGGATATCATCAATCAGGCGTAAACACTCTCTTCGGAACATCGATATCCGCCATGGGTTCACCTCCAGGTCTATACAGCTGATTAGATGATGCGGGATGCCGTTGCGCTCGTCGACGGGTATTTGGTTCGTGATGATGGGAAGCCCGCGGTACATCTGCATCGCGTCGCCATTGATGATTTCGCCGTTGAATCGTGAGGCAATATCAACTGCAAGCTAGCTGTGACTGTCAGTGTCTGCTTTACGCGTCTGTCGACGAGAAAACGCGACTGGAGCTCGACTCACTTTCGACTTGCCTGTGCCCGTGGCACCGACAACCGCTACGAGGGATCGCATTGCCGGAGAGCGTCTGGGCCAGGGAAGGGAGGTAAAAGATTTGAGCATGAAAGGAGCTGAGTGGTACAGCCTGGCATACTGTAGATTCCTTAAAGATCCATATCCCCAGGGTCTGGAACGAGGCGCAATATTTGGAGAAGGGAAAAAAGACGCCGTCACATCATTTCGGTTGGCTCCGCACCCCACCTTCAGTTATCAGCGTCACCTTCATGAGTAGTCGTATTTACAGTAACATCGCGTGCTTTTAGATGAAATAAGGTGAGTCACCCCGAATACTATATGATTGTCATTTATTTCAGTGTCTGATTGACCCTCCTCAGTCCCTCAATCGATCCCATAACCTCTCTTCACAATGTTCGACTCCCCCAGCATCCACGTGCAGAACCTCTCCTACAAATTCCCAGATGGGTCGAACGGCTTGACAAATGTCGCTCTAGACTTGCCAGCAGGGAGTCGGACATTGCTTATTGGAGGTATGTCATGAATTGACAAGCAGTCCAGGTAGGCGTTGCTAACGATCTCACGCCAGCCAATGGAGCCGGTAAAACCACCCTCCTGCGATTACTCTCAGGCAAGCGTCTAGCCCCGAGCGACACCGTCGCGATCGCAAACAAAGACCCCTTCAAAGAGGGCCTCGAAGGCGTCACCTACCTCGGCGTCGAATGGGTCCTCAACAGCATCGTCCGAACAGACATTGACGTCCCCACACTCCTCGCCTCCGTCGGCGGCAACGCCTACCCCGATCGCCGCGACGAGCTCGTCGATATTCTTGACATCGACCTCCGCTGGCGCATGCATGCGGTTTCGGACGGAGAACGGCGCCGCGTTCAGCTAGCTATGGGTCTGTTGCGGCCGTGGCAGGTCTTGCTTCTCGACGAGATAACGGTTGATTTGGACTTGTTGTCGCGGAGCAACTTTCTTGCGTTCTTGAAGAGGGAGACGGAGACGAGGCCGTGCACGATTGTGTATGCGACGCATATCTTGGACAATCTGGCGCATTGGCCGACGCATTTGGTGCATATGCATTTGGGCAATGTGAGGCAGTGGGGCGCTATTGAGAAGTTCAAGGATGAGGCGCCCGAGACGTCGGAGAATAGTCAGCTTGGTGAGATCGTGCTCAAGTGGCTGAAGGAGGACCTGGCGGCTAGAGGGCCGCGCAATGCGCGCGGAAACCAGGCGAAGACTTATTCCTCTGAGGGGATTGGGGGTTATGGGTATGAGAAGGCTGATAAATAAGAGGCTTAGCACGGCGCTTTTGTCCTTGTCGCTCTTTATCCTAATACCTAGGTTGTTTGGATTTCTTACATATTTACGGCCTTTCGACAATGACTAATTTCAACATATATGGCAGTGGACGATAGGGGGTTTTTGTCTGGTTATCGGTATCATCAGCATCTAGATTTGAGGTTCTAACATATCAAGGGTTCTTCAGACTGAAAGGAGTTCTTCAACATTCATCAGATGGGGTTCGGTGGAACTTTGTTTTCTTGAAAATACTACTTCTTGCATCAAGCATTCAACACTGCCACAAAGGTTCAACATTCACAAGTCAGGCTCGAACTTGCGTTATGGTATTATTGAGATTCTGTATATATGATACTTATGGTTCTGATACCAGGTCAGAGATGTGGTATATACGTATTGAAGTGTCCTCGCTTGCAACAGCAAGCTCGAAAGTCAGCTTATCTCCTGCTTCACCGGACTGAGGGCGCCATGATAGCTCCGTGATCGTTTTTGACGGCGACTGGTCCCTATCAAAGTTGGCAAGGGGGCTAGGCTCTATGTTTTGCAGGTTGATCTGGTGAATGGAGAGCTTTCCATCATCTTCGCCCGTTGCGAGGTAGAGAGTTCCATTTTGAACGCGCGGAAGGAATGAGATGGCAGTGGCTGAGCTCCTCGCAGGGATGGTAGCCTTGCATTCGACCGACTCCTCTGTTACCTGCCACAGCTTAATCGACTTGTCTCGGCCTGCCGTGGCAAAGATTGGTTGCTGATATTCTGAGGCAGGGGCCCAGTCTGCATCTAGAATCATGCGCGAGTGACCCTTAGGGTTAGATGCCATGAGAGCGAAGGTCGAGGGGTCGGTTTGGCTTCGGTGGAAAATCGCCCATTGTCGATCTCGTCCGACACTGAGCAGGTACCGGTCATCTGCTGAGAAAGAAAGGCTTGTGATGGTCAAAGTATGCGCTGCAAGTGATGGCCGAATCTCGTGCCAATCGGAGGTGTCGTACAGACGCACTACTGCATGGTCTATCGAGCTGGCCTTGCATGCAGTAGCGATCAGTGTACGGTCGTGACTCACGGCCACGGCGGATATTTCATATCCATGGCCATAGAGCTTCTCGTGCTCGGGCCACAGCGTAGAACGAGCCAGTTGATCCTCAAGAGGGGGCCGGGTCGAGTTTGCTAGTTGCACTTGAGATGCATGAGCCTGCCCTGCGCTCTCGGCCTCGACTGTATCTTCTTCGACTGTGACTTCTTCGCCCACAGCTTGATTGGATAAACCCAGGACTGGAATCTGCGCTGTGTCCGGAAGCTCACCCTCAGTATTCTGTACGAGTCCGGCAAGTTTCTCAAGCATCTGGGCAATGGGTCTAGGCTCGTTGAACACTCGTAAAAGCTTCTCCTCGGCGCCTGAAACAAATCGTTCCGAGCCCAGTGTGTCGACGCAGTTCAAATCATAACCATGAATTTGCGGCCTGGAGAATTCGTGCCACGACTTTTGTCCGTCGTGCAGCCACTGTGCATGAAGTCTTGTTGTTTGGTCGGCGCTTGTTGATAGAAGATAGCCACCCGATGGCTCCCATTTGATACCGTTCACGGACCGGACATGGCCAGTAATTCCCAAAGCCTGGACCCAAACATCAGATTCTACCTCATACTTCCATGCCCTCCAGCTACCTGTACGTCCAAGGCTAACAACTTGTTTGCCATCTGGTGACCATAGTCCAATCCAAAAACCACCAGTACTACCAGTAGCTGTGGTAGAGCCTTTCTGTACACTAAGCTCTCCCATCCGTTCGACGGAAAGCCATACTCCAGAGACGGGGTCCTGCTCCCAGATCGTCAGAGTGTTGTCTGCGGACGCTGTGAGAAGCTGCTGGCGCTCCGGATTTGGGTTCCAAGCTGTGGTATAGATCCAGTCTTCATTACCAAATAAGAGGGCCTCGAAAGTCATGGAATATTTGGAGCCTGCTGCCTCGAACTGGTGCGCTTTGTTGGACAATGTCGGCTCAAGTCCGCCCAGAACAGGGTCCTCGTCAGACGCCGTCGATGTGGCCTCTCCACGATTAAGTCGCCACAGCCGAACATACTTGTCCTGGCTAGCGGAAGCGAGCAAAAGGTCCCCTGACTTGCTCTGCATATCCACTGTAAATGAAAGGGAGCGAACCCAAGCCTCGTGGCCAGAAAGTGTAGCAGATGTCTTGAATTGTGGTGCCGCGATGGTATTCTCGGCAGCGTATATCTGCACTTTGTTGGTCGTCCCAGCTACTGCCAGTGCGACAGGTCTATCTTCCGTGTCTGTCGGGAGCGGCGCCAATGCGAGCGCCAGCGGGAAGTAGCGCGGCTTCATAACTATGCTCTCCAACAACTCCCCTTTCACTGCTTCTGCAGTATTTATCCTCCATATCTTGACCGTTCCATCAGCTGCTCCCGTTGCAATGATGTCAACCGCCGCATTTGTAGCAATGGCATTGACGGTGCCCGTGTGGTCCGCTAGGGTAAGCGCAAGGGAAAACCGTCTCTGGTCAAACGGACCGGCTCGCCATAAGCGCACGGTGCAGTCGACAGAGCCTGTGAGAAGAAGCTTTGTTCCTGTGGTAGGACAGGTATAGAATCGGACAACGCTGACCTTGTCGGTATGCCCAACGAGAACCGAATAGACTCCACGGTACGATTCATCCTGCAAACAAATGAATCAATGAATCAGCTTTAGAGTCCAGAATAACCACTTTCAGGGCCACGTACCAATGGTTCCCATAAAGCTACATTATTATCCGCACCGTAGGCGAGGATGCCGGTCTGGACATCCCAGTCTGCGGCGGCGGGGTGCCTGTTTCCGCCGACACTGATGTATTGGGCGGCGACAGAGACCATGAGGAAAGCTAACACGGGAGCTAGGACTTCCGCTGGGATTGTTGAAGGATGATGAACCAGCTCCAGCAAGTGAAGAATGACGGTATTCGACGTGGGGGAAATGCGTTGACTTTTTTGCGGCTTATCGATAAAGGCCGAGACAGTCCAAAAAAGCCCCTCCTCCGCTCTTCCTCCGCTTTTTTATATCATACCCCTCGTGAAGATTCAAGAGATACAACGGAACGCAGTTTAAGGCTCATATCGCTTTGCTTTCTCTTTTTATATTGACTCAGCGCGTCAAGCGGGGACACGCGCTCCCAGCGATGGCACAAAATGACTCCGGCTCTATAACATTTACAGTCGAGTTCACGTGCGTGCCGTTAAATCTTCCCTTTCCTAAGTACCTCAAGCGCTTGGATGCTGACGCACGCACATGCAGTGGTGGACTAGAGATCCTCTTTGCCAATGAGCGTAAGCATAATGTGTCCTTACCGGCTCAACTAAGCGATGGCACTCGGCCAAATATCTCCTACCTCCTCCAATACCTCGTCGATAATTTGATGAAGGATCAGCGGAAGGAACTCTTTATACTGGAGGACAACGTGTACGTGATCTCGGGAAATGGCACCAAACAACAATATATCTGACATACACAACAGACGACCTGGGATCCTTGTCCTCATCAACGACGCGGACTGGGAGTTGGAAGGTGAGGAGAAGTACGAGCTTCAGCAAGGGGATTACATTGTATTCGTTTCTACGCTACATGGAGGATAGTACAACACCTACCACGTCAAACCAATAATTGGACTGAATCACAGAAGCACTGCATGTCATACAAACGCTCTCTGGGTTTAGACGACGTCTTCAACATGCTGCTGTGAAATCCTCTCGGGCTCGCGAGGTGTTCGTAAACCACCCTGCGGCGTTAATACTCCGTCATTCGGTGACCCGATTCCTTGGACCGATGGAGTATTAAGCCCACTTGGAGGTACCGGGATCTTGATATCTTGGGGAGAGCCGGGAATGATCTCGTTAGGAAGGTCCGGTATTTTGATCCTGCGCGCCTCGTTTTGATAACTCTCGGGGATGATCTGGAAGGCAGTCAGTCATTGTAGCTTATAGCAACCAACAGCCAAATGACATACCTCGATGATCTCGTCACGGGGGAACTCCAAGAACGGGATATCAGCAGCATTGCACGCCATAAGATACCCATACAGAACTCTCAGCACACTCTCGTGAGCAATGATCAGCAGGTCATTCTGTTCGCGCTCCAGCTCCAGAATGATAGGCTCGAGCCTCACAGCAAGATCATGGTATGACTGTAGATGATTAGCATCTGGTAGAAGAAAGATTTGAGACATCAACCATACCTCTGCACGAGGGTATCTATGATGATAAGGGTCAAGTTCATGCTTCGCCACTTCATCTGGGTATTCTTCCCGAATTTTCTTCTCGGACTTCAATTCACATACACCGGGATTCAGCTGGCTCAGTTGCGATCTCTGCCGAACTTTATAACCTTTTTCATGCAAACATTTTGCTGTTTCAACCGTTCGACGTCTTGTTGAAGTCCACACTGTCAAAGGCTTGAGCTCGTAATCAGTTTCGCCTTGGTCTATTATTCCCTGTTTTTCGGACTCCCTGTCTCTCAAGAGAGTCTCAGTCATCTTCTCTGCGTAGTCTTGACCCTGCTCGGACAGGGGACCATCTGCCTTGTAAGAGTTCTGTTCCACGGAGACGCCCGCCTATCAAATTGTCAGCCGTTGTTTTATCAGTCAATTATGGAAGGTCACCGACCCGAGCAAAATATGTACGCCTAGTCTTGATGTGAAGGTTGAGAAGATAGAAAACGATCCGGTTCGATAGGTAACCGAAGCTCTTGTTGTTGACAATTAGCCTCTCTCCCGCATTGATCATCTGCATCGAGAGTCAGCGGGACGTCAGACTAAAGAAGCAAGCCACGGTACTTTTATGTAGTTTAGGTCTTTTTCTTCCATGGAATGAAATTGAGGTATTCGGGCATTTATCCGAGCCAGATAGTGTTTGACAGCATCCTGGGATGTCCAACCCACATACTGCTAGCGATCAGTACCACTGTAGAGCCGAAGCCGAAGAGAATCGGGGTGTTGATTAAGGTACTCACATCTGGCGATGAAATCTTGACCCTGCGAACATTCTCCTCAATAATTCTGTCGTCGTCACACCAAGACTCGATGAACAATGTCTAAGTGACTCGGTAAGCATTTGATCTCGGCGCGCGCGGTGTTTGGCAAACCTCAATATCGTGCTTAGCAAACTCATTTGCTAAGGATCTCCGTCCGGCGGCCGATGGGTTCACGGCGTCATATATCGCAATCTGACCATTTTCTTCATTGAGGAATTGATATATATCTTCGCGGCACCTCTTTACGATCTTCTGTCTGAGTAGAACCGATGACGCAGATGCTACATGCGATTAGCAAGGCAAGACAATAAGCTATGGAGAGTATGCGAGGTGACTCGGACGAAAGAGCATTGAAGCAATGCATCTAGGGGCCATAATTTATACGTACCGTTGACATAGAAGTAATCCTCCGGCATATCCTGCCCGTGGGGGATAGTGGCCCGTCGGTAGTCTCCCAGGTGGAAGATCCTAGTTTTGACGCCTAGCCTACAGAACAATTAGAGTGATTCCGAGAGGACTTAGTAGAAGCATATATTGATGAACCTACCATCGAAGATACCGTGCCATTGCTACAGACATATGTCTAGGTAGCGGTCAGTTTCGGACAGTTCCAGCACATTGAGCTTACACAGTTAAACGCACGTCTTGCCCCTCGCCGGAAGGCCTACAGTGATGATGACAATTCGACCCGAGTGGAATAGCCTACCGGACTCAGTGCTGTACAGCTGAGCTGGCGCAAGATCAGCCTTTTCGGGTAAGTCATGAATGGCATCCACGAATGTTGACGACTTTCGTCGGAACCGCGGTGAATTCACAATAATGTCTGCTGTCCTAGATTATGTTAGATCGATTGGTTCCCAGCAATGGTAAATTGAATTAGAGCCTACAATAGGGTATCCATGATAGCGGTGGGTGCCCGGCACTATACAACAATCCAGAACGTTGATCAAGGTCGCGGGAGGAGGGATTTGTTTCACTCTGAGCGGAAAAGAGAACTTGAATCGCGGGACCTTGGAAGAGCAAGAGACAGTCCAGGTAAGGTGGCTGATAGCTCAGCTCTGGCCTACGTAGTAGTGTATAGCTGCCGTGGGGTGCCCGCTAGTTGAGATGCAATAGACAAGACTGGGAACAGGATCCGCTAGAGAGCTGTAAGCCAAAATGATCTAATGTAGAAAAAAGGCGCAAGAAGACAGAGAGACACAACAAAGTAAATAGACGAATCATGGCTGCTCAAGTTGCTGGTATCCCGCCTGCATTATATCATCTCGGGCAAAAGAAAATCCCATTCCGGGGCAGCCCCGGGGCAGCGGCAGCGGCGCGCCTAGCAAGCAGGGCGACCGAGGGCGACCCAAGACGCAGCTCCAAGCAGCAGGTGACTTTTTTTCAAGGCTGAACTGCGATCCTGAAGCTGCTTGTCAACATCACCAGCCATTGCTCTACTGCCGTGGTGTCGCCTCTTTGCCATCCCTACCTCCCCATTAAAAAAGGCGCGACTCAACCGTGTCCTGAGGTCGTCCAGCCTACTTTTCGCGTGCCAGGCTCAATCTCGGAGTTGATCTGAAATTCTTTCATTCCTGTCTTCCACGGACCTCCGGCCGCCTATAACGACAACCGGCTTTTCTGATTTATCCTACATCCGCCATATCCTCTTCTTCCTAATCAGTCACAATGGCCGACTATCTAGCACCACCCTCTTTCCTGACGGACAATTCCGTCGTCGCTGCTCTCAGGGATACATACACCTCTTTCTCAGAGAAAAGGGCAGCCCTCGGCCTGCCCAACCCAGGGACGGTTGAAAATGTCGGCAGGGAAGTGCAAAAGGATGTTCTGCTGTCCAACTTCATGTTCTCAGGTCTCCGTGCGGACCTGACGAAGATGTTCAGCATGGCTCCCCTGTTCCGTGTGTCGCATGCCTTCTCGATGGGCGGCTCAGGAAACATGGCTCCATACGCGTTCTCCGCCATGTACGGAACTTCCAACGTAAGTAACAATGTCCTCGATCTATACTTGGACTATTAAGGTACTAATCTTGAACCTTGTGGACAGGTTTTCATGCAAGGTAACTTCGGAAGCGACGGTGGACTTGCTGCTCTCTACAACTACCGATGGACCCCGAAGTTCGTCACCAAGACCAACGTCCAGATCATGCCCGGTGCCGAGCAAGGCCTTATTCAACTCGACAATGACTATACTGGCGATGACTTTTCCCTGTCCCTCAAGGCCTTTAACCCTTCGTGCTTGGACGGCGGCCTCACCGGTATCTTCGTCGGAAGCTACCTCCAGTCTATTACCCCCAAGCTGGCTCTCGGATTCGAAACTATTTGGCAACGCCAAGGCTTGAACACCCGCCCGGAATCTGCTGTCTCATATTCTGCTCGGTACAAGAGCGATGATTGGATTGCGAGCGCCCAGCTGCAGGCTCAGGGCGTTCTCACGGCTTCTTACTGGAAGAAGATCTCCGAGCGCGTTGAGGCTGGTGTTGACATGAACCTCCAGTTCGCTCCTAATGCGGCTGCGATGATGATGGGTGGACCTAGCAAGGACGGCACCACTGCTATCGGCGCCAAGTACGACTTCCGGGCCTCGACCTTCCGCGCGCAGGTCGACAGTGCCGGTAAGGTCAGCTGTCTCCTCGAGAAGCGGATAGCTATGCCTATCGCTCTCACATTCGCTGGCGAGATCGACCAGTCCAAGGTAAGTAATCCGCAAATTTAGACCCCAACCTCATCTCCAGACAGTACCAGAAACTAACTGCATCTCAACTTTAGCAAACCGCTAAGCTCGGCCTTGCTGTCTCCCTCGAGATCGCTGGCGAGGAAGTCATGGAGCAGACAGAAAAGGCCACTCCTCAGGACATGGTCACTCCTCCCTTCTAATAGAGTCATCCGATATCTCCATAATCCGCCGGAACCAATAAACCCCGCGTGGGATATTAGGCAGATAGAGCTATCGCTCTCTCTCCGCCTTCAAGATCCTACCTCTTCACCCTATGTTTTAGTAGCTCTTCTCCCATCCTCCATGTGCATCTTTGGAAAATGGTGTATCACCTCAGTTAGTCCGCTTTAATAACGGGTTGTTGGTCAATGGAGGCAGTCGTTTGGCGCCACGGTACCAATTTTGTATAGATCCCTCTTCCTTCTTCTCCTTGTCTTCGTTTTTCTCCTCTTTCGCGTGCTATTGTTTATGGCTTCATCTATGACCGGCGACCCGTTTTCTTGTTATTGTTACTATCCTCTTTTGATGACACTCTTGGCTGGTAAATGAGGGCTCTGCTCGGGACGCATGGGAGCACTTCCAGGAAACTTATCCTCGTCACTTACGCATCATAGATGGGCAATGTAAAACAAGTTTGCTATCAACGACTGCTGGGTTTGGCTTTTCGCGTCTCTCAACGTATATCTCGAATGTTATGTCTTTCTACGGTCCGCTCAATTCAACGAAAAGCCATCCGTGAGTGGTGAAGAGCATCCGTCTGGCCGGGCCTGAACCTGCCAAGATACCATGGTACGGTCCTATGGGGTACCCCGTAGATGGATAGGTAGCTGCGTACATCGTCCGTACCTCTCGGCTAAAGACTTGGTTATGGCACTCTGTGAAGAGCCCGATGAAGAAGCATAACGGTAGCCAATAACCAGCTATGGTAATCAATGGCCCCCAGTTCCAAGCTCACAATCTGCAGGAGATTAGGGGTGCCAGGTACGGGGTCTGGGAAATTACAAGTTCCAATTTCTACTGATCTTATCCAACAAGGATGGCTCTGAGAATCAATTTGCATGCAATCCACTCTGTCTGGAGTGAAAAGACCCTGAAAAGGCTGAATCAATCTACGCCCCGCACTGCTGATTAGCTGTACCCTGTACCGCTATATGCTCTAACCAGGTACAGCAGGTGGTGGTGCACGTATTCTGGAGTAATTGTATCCGTGAAATCCATAAGGAGTCATGGACCTGGTTTCAGACGACCTTGGGCCTAGCCTCTAGGTGACGGTCCATGCCCTTTGTACTCTTAAAGAATGAGGTCATTAGGGTGGCTGTCAGGTTGTCGAGTCAGAGCAGCAGAAGCATGTCAATTGTCAAAGGATGCCCAGCGGGTAGGGTCGCCAGTCGCCACCGAAGAGAGCCGTGGTCGACCAGGACGACGCAGCATGACTTTGGCTTTGATTCGCGGTATGCTTCGCTCTGACGTCATGGTCTAGGTCTACCTAGTCTAATTGATCTCACGACCTTGAACTCTTAACGATTAATGCATCCCAGGTTCAAGTATAGCCATTCGCGCAAACCCGGAAGAAATGAAACCAGGTACCTACCCAAGTTGCTATCATCGCGACAACTACCCTAGCGTCACTCTTCACACTGGGTTCAAGAGCTAGACAAGAGCTAGAATTTGGCTCAGCTCGGCTTAGTACATGCCATGACAAGGGACAGCAGCAGGTCAGACGGCAGAGCACATATGTGACTGCAGATTGCAGCCAGGGCTTCAGATATCGGGTGCTGGCCGCGCAGTGTGTTACCGCTTGTTTCTCCTTCGGCTTGAAATGCAAGGCGTGCAACCGGCGATGATATGGCATGTTGCTCATTATCCCTCGAAGTCTTGTGTTACGGCCTTTGGTGAACAGGGCAACGGCTCCTGGCAGGCGTTATACACTCTCTGTGCTTCGTTCGCGACTAGGGCGATTGATAACAGATAAGAGCATCACGATCATCCATTGTAGCACGGCTCAGGCAGGCATGACTCTGAGTAACCTCAATCTTCAGATGCTGTGCCCATGATCTAATCAGGAAGGAAACCAATCGGTAATATGCACTGTATGATAGATCCCATGCAGCGGCCCTATCTTTGATCGAGATCTTAGTAAATGATCGTTAAGTTTGCCTGCAGCTTGACGACCTTCGCGCATAGGGCAATCAAGCGGTTGCCGTTGGGTGGACGTTTGCGAGGCCCACGGGCCCATTGCAAAATTAGCTGCCCCCGTGGACTTCGTAAAGCGGCCAGTCAGCGCCGTCCTTGTTGCGGAGAAATTCTTGCTGCATAAGTGGCGGAATGCTATAAGAGCCAGGCATCATCGACGAATAATGGAGCATGATAGAACTTCCAGAGCAGACGCTCCCGACCTGGTAAAAGCTTGAACGGGGAGTGGACGGGGAACTACTGACGATGATCACGGACAGAGGGAGACTGCGAGTCTGCGATGTTTGGTCGAGCCGTACCAATCATCATCAACAATAACAGCTCGTTATCCACATGCCCAGCCAGGAGTAGGCCGCCGCCTGAAGTCGAAAAGGGAATGAACTCATCAGGCGACAATTGAGCGTGGGATAGGGCTCTCGTGGTGGCGTCTAGCTTGCTGCGATTGAACCCATGTCCAAACATAGGATCGGGCAGTCGGCTGATATCATACAATGGACTCCGGAGTGCTGCTCTTTTCCCCCGGGGACCAGGCTAGAATGTGTTGGGTTTCACCGTCTCAGACCGGGCGGAAACCACACGCATTGATCTGGCTACAGACCATTGTTTGAGGCTGGATTATCAATGTATGATCGAGAAATTGTTTTTCCACAAACAAGGCTTTCCCAGGCACAACACGCAGTCAAAATGCGAATTCTAAAGTTCTTCTGGAGGCAGTGGCACAGGTTTGTTTACATAAGGTTTGTGAGAGTGTGTCGGGAAGGCGCTACTGTCCACCGCGCTCGTTGCCTTCCTAGGGGATTGCTTGCTGGAGTCCAGGAGACATGTTGCAGCTTCATCCCTGTCTAGGTATGTATAATTTAGTAAGGTTCTTCGGTCTTGTATCGGGGATGCAAGTATGCGCCGGAGGATATATATCTCGGCATCGATGACCCGAGCCCGACAAAGCACGAGCATATAGCCAGACATTCCACGTATGTTAATGCGACAACCGCACCTGATATGATCTGGCGATCAATCTCATTGCTAGCCACTGCCGCGCGTGGTATAATTTGTGGCATGCCCGTACCCTGGGGCTCTCTAGACACTGCAATGTGCACGACCGCGCGAAGAACATGTGGGAGAAGAGAGTAGCAACGTATAAAGGGCGGTAGGTATATAAGGAAAATCGTCGAGAAAGAGATTACAGTAAAGCGTGGCACGGAGCGTATTTGGATACTACTAGAACATTATTTCGAGTATGCTACTTTTCATGCATAGGTACGGAGGACAGAGCGAAGATATGCTGTCGTGCCCTAGATGCCTAGACCCAGAAGCCGAAGTATGCAGTCGGTTCGGCGCTGAGATGGACATGCCTAAGCGCATCCACAGCGCGTTTGCTGTGGTACGAAGGGCGGCCGAAAGGTGGAAACTGCCCGAAGAGAGGCCATTCCAGGGGGAGGACGGAGAGGTACGAACTTCATGAAACACGCTCTGACCGGATCAGAAGTTTGACCCGTGACTAGCCAGTCCAGATTTCTTATTTTGAGGCCAAGTCCTACCTTAGGTAAGTTCAAGATGTCGTCCCCAGAACCTGGTATCTCCTTAAGACGCTGTGCGACTCGGCCTGACGCCCTGAAGCCCCCGTCTTATTGCAGGCGTTGCAGCTGATGCCAGTCGGCACGGATGGTATCAATTTATCGGGGACTCAATCGAAGCGCGGCCAATAGTATGAGATCCAAGTCACTCGCTGAGGCATTATTGGGAATGCGAAATGTTTCACCTCCTACCTTGTGCATTCCTGCCAGATTTTTTTTTTTTTTTTTTTTTTTTTTTTGGCGAGACACAATATCTGGCAGTGACCGAACAGATCTGGCCAGGCCCAGACAATCATCACCCTGTCGCTAGGTCCGCTGAGTACTTGGAAGATGAGAAATTGGAAGGAACATCTCGTTCAGTATCGAAAGTCGCATCGGCCGAATATCAACCGAATCGACAAGTGTACTCCGCCAATGTTTTGTATCGGTCGGGAGGCTGAACCCCTGAAGGTTATATCGTCGATAATTTGGGAATTGGTCCAGATCGGTCGGCCCGAGAGAAAAGGCCGTTTTCTGTAATTCTAAACTCATAAAGTGCACAACGCAATGCAAGGTGAGGCCAACGAGTGTGTGATTGACAGGCAAGGGAAAGCTGCATCCACAAGCATACCACGGAGTAAAGGTAGCTCCGCATGTACGAAGAACACCTGGCCCGGTTTCATGTACGAGGACAGCTTTGAATAATGCAATACGTCGAAAGGAAGAGGTATCCGACAGGGATGCCTCAAGCTATCCAGAACCACACCACAGATTCTGCAGGTGCTCTCCTGCGTTTCTGCTGCCCTCATTGGCAGCTTGGTAACTCCAGCTGATCAACAACTGCCACTGCACAGTCTGACTTGGTCATTTGCCCCGTTGCTGAGCGCCTACTCTGTACGTAGCGGCAGTCGCTGAGAAGTCACTGGGATCCTCTATTGCCTGTCTTTCCGTTGAACCAATGAAAGCGATCCACCAACATGCTCAACATTGACCCTTCTGATTCGAGCGGCTCACCAGGCACCGCGCGATGGTGAAGTTGATAGCTGGAACCCTGCTCCTGTCGAAGTCATATTTACTGATTTATACATATGTGAGATTACCCACCGCAGTTTAAGCCCAGAGCACAGCAGTACATGCGTGCAACAGCAGACACCTACCGTACCACTTCTGGATTCGCTGCGAATCCACGAGACCAGAGAGCGCCTCAGGCAAGTATCTCAGCAGCAATGATTGAGCTTCATACTCTCAACTCAATTAAGCTAAGAACGGGCCCTGAATTGGCCACCCAGCGCCACCCATCCCAGCGGTTGAGTTTATGCTCTGTAGCAAGCCATTCGGACCTGCTTGGCTTGAGATCATCATGAGACGCTCGTCATATCTTTGATTAAGACTACCGAGACAAGGTCAGAGCTCGACGGAGCAAATAGGACGAACCTAACTCTGCTAGTTGGAAACTAACCGCAACTAGGGTCTAGATAGTACTGAGCTACCAGCATCTCTGGAGCTCCCAATCCCAATATTATTGCCTGCGCTGTCCGGAACGGGCAGCTCTTTTACGCTTTCTTGAAGCTTCCTCATCGGTGCTAGGACTTGTAGAGCAAGTAATACCGCTGCAAAGAGCTACCTGGATATCACGGGACTGCTGAATCTGGGCGTAGCTGCAAGTACATGCGGCGGTTCATGGAGGTGTACCGCGTATCGTTTGCTCGCGTAATTACGGTACGAGAGAGGCAACGGAAACAGCCAATAGCATCGGAGATAGTGAAAACCGGACCTGGTCACTTGACCTTCGTGGACCATAGACATGGCACGCCTGCCTGTCACCGGAGCGCTCAGCTAAGCAGGCGTGTAATCTTCTCCACTGCCACAGGCTGAGACCTAAGTCCTGAGGTCTTTCACGATGGTTCGGCTCTTTTGAAGACGAGTGGTTCCGTGGGCTGACTTGACTATGATCGAAATCTGAGTAGAGAGGTTGTTGGATCATTTGTTGCATGGTTGTATGGTCACGAGCCCGGAGGTGCATGTATTTGAGGATAGCGTGACCTTGAGTAAGACTCTTGCGAGAGAAGGTACGACCATGTTGTAGCAGTACTTCCGTAGACTCGTAGTTCTCCGTGGACTAGATACTAGATAGTGGTGGTTAGGCATGTCAACTATTGACAGTTGAGCTTCTCCCGGCCCAAGCTCTCTCCCTATCTGAATTAGCCAGCGATTCAACGATTGGCACAGTAGCCGGCTGTTCAGCAGATTGGCCGAATCAGCGGGAGAAGATGGGCTAGATAATTCATGCAGCTCTACCTGCTGCCTCAACGGTCTGGAACCTCGTAGCAGAGCAGAGCAGAACAGCCATCATATTCCCGGTTTCCGAGTCATAGTCCCAACCCCAGCGGGATCATGGATTGAAGGTCATCTGGCCTGTCGTATCGGGCATTGTCCCAGAGCAGCAATTGGCTACCCACTTTGTGTCTTACGCCCAATCCCAGTGGCTCCACATCAGCCGCTCCCGTCATTGAGAGATCGACCTCCCCTCTGGAGTCTGCAGGCGAGCTGTTGGGCCTGGGGAATTGACGATTCAACGTGTTTGTGTCTTGTTCCATTCGCCGTTGCAAAGACCTGGGAGCTGGGATCACGATCAACTTGCAGTGACTGCTCCGGGCCGACGCCCTGGTGGAGCTCCCCTCAAAGATTGCCCGTAGTCCTCTGTATCCATGGGTCTCATAGCAGTTACCTTGCTTTCGGCAAGGGCAGCTCTTCCCATAGCGTCATAGTACCTCCGGGCAGCTCAGGCTCTTATGACTCGGTACCGTACCGTAATTACTAGACGATACTGGGCCAACCGAACCCCTCTTTTTTTTTACTTCCATCAACAGCGAGCATCACTGCCAAATGCCGGGTGTCTGAGGAGGATTGCAGGAGATGAAGTACCGGGTTTCAGGTTCCATCAACTGCTACTTCTGCTCTGAATGAATGCACAGAAGGATAACAGAGGTACTGACCTGGTCATGCTCTGCTCGCAAATGACACGCCTCTGCGAGCTGGTACTCAGCAAGTTCAACAAGTTCCCTAGCATCGTAGAACCAACGCTACTGTGTAAAATTTGCTATGCTCATGCCGGCGGCCATAAACAGCAATCCTTTAGACCAGCTGGAGGCGATGCGGACAGTACCTCGCAGCAAGCAACCAACAATCCCATCCATCATCCTTTTGCCTCTCCACACACTGCCACAGCTCCGTGCTCTTCGACTAAGGTAGACTACCGCTCACTAAACTCGCCAGTAGTAGTAGCAGCAGTAGTCGGCCGTGGGCCACTTCCGCGCCGCCCCCCCCCCCCCCCCCCCCCCCCCAAAGTTCAAACGATCTCAAGTCTCCCAGATGCCCGGATGGGCGTCTCGTTGCTTTTGCCTCTAGAGGTGTCGCATTCTTGCTTTTTTCCACACGAATTTTCTTCTGCTCAACAGTCCAGCTTGCTGGCATTCAGACTTATTCAAAGACGGTGGCATTTGATCGCAGTACTCCCCCTCTGCGGTGCTTTTATTCCCGCGTTCCTGCAGCCCTCGCGTGTTTGGGCTTCGTCGCTCCATCAACGTCACCTGCTCACTTCTCCCTCCTCCCTCCCCCGACCCATTCTCTTTTTAATAATACCTGACCCGTAAATCCACCCTTTGCATCTCCCCTGCTCAGTCTGGTTCGTCGTGTCTATTCCTCTACCTGTTCCTTGAATTATCTTCTTTGATCTTTTTATCCTCCTTCTTTCCCCCTCCCCTTCCTTTTACTACTACTGCTACTACTTGGTTCCCTTACCCGAACGGAACAAGCCTATCTGCCGCCCGCTACTATCGACCACCTCTCTAACCTCCTCCCTGGCCTTGCGTCTGCACTCTTGGCACTCTACCCAAAGTCCGTTGGTCCTTGGTCTGAGCCTACCTGCTGGGGTTCGCTTGTTCAGTGCTCTCAACCTCTCATCTCACGCCGACCTCCACTCACCTTTCTCCGTTCAGACGTTCCGCCCATCCAACGCACCCCTCCAACTCGTGCTCCACCGGCCACAGTCTGCCCAAAACGGACCTCACGCCTTACTTTCACATCATTTCCCGCCATCCGCTACTTAAGTCCAGCCCTCCATATTCTCGATAGCACTCCTCCCCCGACCTTCTCCACGCTGTCCCCTCCCCAAGACTCTCCGTGATGTCACAGAATCGGTCTGGGGTGTTTTCAAACTTGCGCATGGGTGGTAAGGATCTGAACGCCTCTTGAGGCTTCAATTGCTGTGAGCTTGGCTTTGGATTTTCAGTGCTAATTACTCTCTTCTACCCCTGCAGAAGTCGTCCGCGAGAAAGTCCAAGATGGACTAACTGGGGAAACGAAGGAGATACAATATTCGCAATGTAAGATTGTCGGCAATGGGTCGTTCGGAGTCGTTTTCCAAACCAAAATGATGCCCAGCGGCGAGGATGCTGCCATCAAGCGGGTTCTTCAAGATAAGCGTTTCAAGGTATGTGCCCGCCGTCGCTGCCAAATTACACAACCGCTAGCTCAGTATCCTTTGGCTGACCCTCGTCTAGAACCGTGAATTGCAGATCATGAGGATTGTGCGCCACCCGAACATTGTAGAGCTCAAGGCGTTCTACTATTCGAATGGCGAGAGGGTATGTCCACTCGATCAACTGCCTCACTCTCCGGTCTTTCAAAGCTAACTATGCTCCGGCACCGTCACAGAAGGACGAAGTCTACCTCAATCTCGTTTTAGAATATGTACCGGAAACTGTTTACCGGGCGTCTCGGTATTTCAACAAGCTAAAGACGACCATGCCGATGTTGGAGGTCAAGCTTTACATCTACCAGCTCTTCAGATCCCTCGCGTACATCCACTCACAAGGCATCTGCCACCGTGACATCAAACCTCAAAACCTTCTCCTCGACCCGGCCACGGGAATACTGAAACTATGCGATTTCGGATCCGCCAAGATTCTGATCGAAAACGAACCCAACGTGTCATACATTTGCTCTCGCTACTACCGAGCCCCTGAATTGATCTTCGGTGCCACAAACTACACAACCAAGATTGGTAATAATCCATAGCATGCTGCCTTCTTCTTTCGCGCCCGCTAACATATCCCCCAGACGTATGGTCTACTGGCTGTGTCATGGCGGAGTTAATGCTTGGGCAACCGCTCTTCCCCGGGGAGTCAGGAATAGATCAGCTGGTCGAGATCATCAAGGTTCTTGGTACTCCTACGCGCGAGCAGATCCGTACGATGAACCCCAACTATATGGAACATAAATTCCCCCAAATCAAGCCACATCCCTTCAATAAGGTACGCCTATGCTGCCCCGCAATTACCCGGAGGATTGCAGCCTGACTTGGCTCCCTAGGTTTTCCGAAGAGCGCCGCATGAGGCTATCGATTTGATCTCCGCGTTGCTGGAATACACACCGACTCAGCGTCTTTCCGCCATCGAAGCAATGTGCCATCCGTTCTTTGATGAATTAAGGGATCCCAACACTCAGTTACCCGATTCGCGACACCCTAACGGAGCGTCCCGAGATCTACCAAACCTTTTCGACTTTTCTAGACATGGTACGTTGGGCATATTCTACTGGGATTGCACGGTCTATTCTCAGAATGAATGCTAACTCGTGAATTCTAGAACTTTCAATCGCACCTGCGATGAACAACAAGCTTGTCCCACCGCACACACGACCTGCGCTCGAAGCCCGCGGATTATATATTGATGATTTTAAGCCCCTCACGAAAGAGGAAATGATGGCACACCTTGACTGAGTCAATGGTACAGTGCTAATGTATTACACGCCTTTCATCGTGCATCAAGTCATGCACATATTCGCGAAGATTTGCTGCCATGCCGTGCACTTTCATTTCCCTGCATCTGGTGGTTTTTGAACTAGCAGAGGTTTATTTACATCTGTAGACCTAATCCATTGGCGAGGCATCCGGGAGCTGACTTCTGTGTATCGGGTTCGAGGAAAGACAAAATGCATTTAAAAAAAGAGAGATAAAAAGATCGAGCGGACGAGGAGGCCTGACGAACCTTTGACGACGGAAAAGTTCTTATATGGCACATTGAACAGTATCAGGTTCACACGAATGGGGCGGTAAGATTGGTGCGATGTCATAGTCTGGAGTTATTGAGGTGTCTGAGACAGCTCTTGGGAGGAAAAAAGTGATACCCTTGCTGCGTGACTCTGTTTGGCTTTCGGGATACAAGTCTGCGCAGCTTCACTTCTCAGATCAAAGGCCATGGATGCAAATTGCTGCAGGATTTGTGGAAAGACGGAGAGAAGAGATGAGTACCTACACCAGGGTCTGATATCATGATGATTTTCTTTTTCCTTCTTTTTGCTTGGACGCACATGAAATGTGTACTTGTGCTTTGAATATATTGTTGGAGGTTTATGCCCCCCGACTTACAGCTTTAGAAATTCCCTATTCGTTCTTCGCATTCATGTGTGCATACTCCTGTCGCTTACATCGCTTGTTTACAACCCATGGATCCGTCGCCTTACTCAGGTCAATCATCTTTCTCTGGATCAGGACCTTGCAGCGCAAGTACTCCCAGCCCTTCGACCCAGTCCGATCGTACATTCAAACACGACGATTTCCTGAGTCACCAGGCCGGTCATACAGAATCAAGCGTCGCATAAGCGCCTGTACGGGTTGAGCACCCAATTCCATGAATTCATACCTAGGAGCAAAGTGGGCACAAAATCAGATAAAGCTGTACTGGACAGGATAGAATGCTTGGACAATGCCGGTTAGATAATCTACGGCGCGGATAATCCCCGTTCCCGAGCTCCCCGGTGTTTTTGACGTACGCGACTACTAAGCTCCGAGTCTGAGTGAGGTCCTTTGTTGCTGGACTTTTCGGCCGAATTGAGTCGAAGCCATCGCTGAATCACCCCGCAAGACTCCTTTTGCGAGATAGGCCAGCTCCCGGTAGCGCAAGAATCATGGCCGATTACGAGCGTCGGAACCATGGCCCTAGGGGTGGTGGGCGCAAACGCCGTCATAGAGGTAAAAAAGCTAGAGACGCGACTTGTTTGTTCTCTTCTTGTGTCGAGTGTAGCGCACTGACTGGTTGCTGGTAATAAATAGAGGACGATGATTATGACCGCCGTCAACGACGCAGATATGAGGAACCTTTAGTTGTCAAGGTCCGGCGGCAGCTCCTTACAATCGCTGAATCGGTATGCTTGCTGGATGAGTTGCGCTGCAGTCGCAGCGGTCGTGGAAATCGCTTACACCGGGCCTTCAGGCTGCTAGGAGGGCGGAAGATGATGCACTAAATATCGCGAAGAATGTGGCCGAGAATTACGAGGATGAGGAGCTCAGGGATAACTTCGTTGAGATATCCCTCGATCTGTATGTTGGTCGTTGGTCTTACGTTGGAACGCCTTTGCTCGCATACTGACGGTCAAATTTGCCTAGTGTGCTGGAACAACCGCTGAAAATACCCTTCATCGCAACAATCGTTCTGGTTGCCAATACGATTAAATCGGAGCTCGCGGCCGACGTCCTCAAGCGCACCGCTGAGCGCTTCCAGAATCATGTCAATGCGGGTGCTTGGCGGGAAGTCAAACTTCTACTGCGCTTCTTGGGTTGCCTACAATGTTTGTTCGAAGGGGATGGTGTTTTTGCGATCCTGGAGGAGCTATTCTCCCGTGCGGTTGACCTCCAGACAGCTTCTTCCGAGGATGTGGGTGGCCCCGCTCTATATGCGCGCATGTACTGACATTTTTGTTTTACTCCTAGTTGATCGGGTTAGAGCTCGTCAAGATCATTCTCTACACCATTCCGTACGTCATGGCCTCCCCGGCCAGTGGGTTTGAAAGCCAGGCGCTTGGGCTTTTGGAGAAAACAGATATCATCGCCTCTACGCCGCATACGCTCGTGGACCTAGTGAACCCCTTCGGACCTGATAGCCAGAAGCCATCCACCGTCCCCAGCGTTATCAGTCTACTTCAAAGCCAATTACAAGCAGAGTCGACTCGAGGTTGGGAACTGACATGCCTTCCTCGGCCCTGGAGCAGTGTAAGGGAGGGCGATGAGGAGCCCAAGCATCTACATGATGGCCCAAAGCATGCTTTTCCTGAAATCTCCGTGCCAAATCCCGTGCGGAATGGGTCGAGGGCGATCTTTCCAGAGGTCTATTTGTCTGTGTACGGCGACCAAGACATCGAAACAGTCGCACCAACATCAGACATCACATCTTCCCTGCTGAGGGATGCCCTAGTTGACACGATCAACATCATGGACTTCAACCGCATTGCTACTGCCAAGTTCTTGATTGATCTTGACTGTTATTTCACGCCAAGCATCTTCGTGAAGCGTGCGACTCCGTTTGATAGACTGCGCGATCTTCCTAGCGATCGTCCAACATGGAAACCCGAAGACGTGGCCGTCGATGCTGTCTTCTCCCAACTTTTCCAACTACCCTCACCCGAACACAAGCTTGTCTATTATCACTCCGTGCTTACGGAGTGCTGCAAAATTGCACCGGCGGCAATTGCGCCAAGTTTGGGTCGTGCGATCCGTTTCCTCTACCGCAGCCTCGATTCGATTGACCTGGACCTGAGCCATCGGTTCTTGGATTGGTTTACGCATCATTTGAGCAACTTTGGTTTTACCTGGAAGTGGAGTGAATGGTTGGTCTCGACTTGCATTTTACACGCACCGCATTATCACTGACTATGTGGAAATAGGATTGAGGATCTAGAGTTGCCCGTTGTACATCCCCGGATGGCATTTATTAACGGCGCGCTAGACAAGGAGATCCGGCTGAGTTTCGCTCAGCGCATTCGCGGAACTCTTCCGGATCCGTATCAAGATCTCATCACTGAAGGAAAGGAGAAGGATACGCCCGACTTCAAATATATGTCGGACAGTAAGTTGACCAGGCGTAGGCTCGTTCTTCGTGATCAGTAGCTGACATTGAGCTTCTTCAGCAACGCCCTATGCAAATGAGGGCCAACAAATCATGCAGCTGATTCGCAAAAAGGCAACCGATGATGAAATCCAACCTCTTATAACCGCGATAGAAGAGCAAGCAACGGGATTGGGAGTTGAATCTCCCCTACTGCCTTCAACAGACGCCTTCGTCACTGCCATCTGTTTCGTTGGCTCGAAATCACTCTCCCACGTCCTTTCCTGCATTGAGCGGAACAAGGAGCGCCTTTTGGCGATTGGGCCCAAATCACCTGCTGCACGCCGCCAGATAATCACCTCTGTGATGGAGTACTGGGCTGACCAGCCTGGAATCGGCATTAATATCATCGACAAGCTCCTGAACTACACAATCATCACACCGTTGTCCGTCATCGAATGGGCCTTAATCGACCAGCTTGTTGCGGGAACGATCCTCGCAAAGACCCATGTCTTCGAAATGATCTCCGCCACTGTAGGCAAAGTCACCAATCGTCTCCGCCAGATCGTCGCGGCACGCACCCAGCCAGGCCTCTACGAGCCCCAGCTAAGCGTGCTCGACGAAACGCTCAACCGCGAAAAGAAAGATATGCACGCCCTGTTCCAAGTCATCGAGGACTCTATCGTTTCCGTCGCCGGTGGCAGCAACGACCAGCTCATGGAACGCGGGGACGGCAGCGGCGATCTGCCCGAGGACGAAATCATCCGGCAGTGGGGGAAGCGCTGGCTGCGCGTGTTCCGTCGCAAGGCGGCCGTCGAGGAAGCTTATATCAATGATGCCATGGTTAATGCGACACCCGTTGGGACCAAGGCCCCTACGCCTCCCCCTGCTCCTGTTGAGGAGAGCGCTCCTACCGATCCAGCGGGCGATGGAGACCTAGATGTTGCTGATGCGGACGCTGATATCGCGTAACGGGATGCCTGGCGGTCTCACTGTCTCTCAATCCTCGTTGTCTTGTCATGCGGTCAGTTCGTTTGGAGGGTGTGCTGATCTTCGGTTGGCTAGTATCCCTTGTATTTTTATTTTCGAATCGTTCAGATCAAGTATGTATAGCGGTTCTTACAGGCAGATGTCATACGTAGAATATACGCAAAAATAAAAATTTCAATATAAGACACCGATGGCAAAGCTAGGGACCTTCGCGCGTAGATTGAACTCGAAAAACATCGAAGGAGTAAGAGAAAAAAATATAGAAAGACGAACAATGTGCGTAGACGTCCTTTGGGTCGCAGTGTGTCTATCCAAAATAGCAATGCTGCGTTCATTCAAGCTATATACATACAGAAACCTTGACGGTGAAATAAAAGTCTATAGAACCGGGGACGCCGTTTTGTACCTTTCCCAGGGAAAATAAATAGTAAACCCGGAGATACGTGGCATCGCACGAAAGTACCTTGAACGTAAGGTCTCGGTGACATGATTAATATAGATACTGGAATTAGTGTTGTACAGAGTGACATTAAAGCGGGTAATTTGCAGAATAAGAATGTGGGAAGGGGTGAAGATGGGGCAAAGTGAAAACGTCAATCTCGTGATTCACTCCATCATGGGGGTCAAACCATCTGGCCTGGGATGAAGCTGGAAAAAAGAATACCTGTCACAGGTCCTCAACCAGGGGAGTTGAGATAAATCCTTCGTATTCAACTCTATACCTGTTCCCCGTTTCGTCGTCCAACCAGGGGCATTTAAAGGTTTTTCTTGGTATCCTCGGAAGTCAGGTACTTGCGGTCATCATCTCCCTCGACGTCTTTGAGAATGGTTTCCATCTCCTTGGTCTGCCTCTTCCACTCATCCTCACCCATCTTTGTCTCACGACGGAAAAGCTCGTCGTTAGGTTTGCGGTAACTGCCACCCATGCGGTCCCACAGAGTAGTGAACTGGCCATAGTTGTAGTTGAAGTAGAGGTGGTGCATCGTATGGCAGGCTGCTCCATTGATGACTGGGCTATTGGCGACATATTCGCCGTCGTGAATCATGACTGTCCAAATGTTGATGAAACCGAACAGAAGGACATAGGCCGCCTTCTGTAGAGGGAAGATGAAAGGAAAGACGTGGTAAGGAATACTCTGAGACCAGCCGTCAATGGGGTGGAAAGCGTGGGAGGCGAAAGGGCTAGGCATGATCCACTTGTGGTGAGGCTTGTGCAGGGTCTTGTAGATAAGAGGGTGGTGCAAGCCGCGATGAATCCAGTAGATGAAGAAATCGGTAAAGGCAATGAACAGGGGGAACTGTAGGATACTGTAGTACGGGAATGGCTCCTCGTCAAAAGTATCGTAGAGTTTGGCGTACCCTCGAACCTCGGCAACCAAGAAGGGGGCTGTCAACAAGGACATGAGTGGCATTGAGCGCATTGTTTGCGCGATTTCCATAGGGATCTGGTTCTTGAGAAACTTCGGGTGCTTAACGGTCGTCTTGTCCCAGATGAACATATACGAGAGGGTGGCGGAAATAAAGTAGACAATGAAACCAAAGATCCTATAGCGCAAACAATTAGCGACGAGTGGTCACAGAAGTCACAGCGAGTGGCGGGCAGAACATACCAGACAATCAAGAAGAAACTCGAAAATTGGCGGTAGATGTTGTTTCGAGGCCAGGCGCTGAGGTAGGCATATTTGGAAGGCTCTAGGTAAATGAGCTTAGTGGCAGGCTCGTAGACGAACGGCTTGGAGGCGCCGAACAGCGACAGGGTGGTGTTGGCAGCTGTCGGGAAACCCGGCGCAGACACGGTCGAGGAGAGCGATGCGGGGAGGAGCGCGGAGTACAGCCGGTCACCAATAAAGGTGTCCCAGATCTCGAGGGCGATATCCATGACGGGGGAAGGATGAGCGAGCGAGAGAGAGCCGTCAAGGTTGTTGGAGAGAGGAGAAAGGAGACACATCGGGGCTTCAACAAGGAGAGTTTGGAAAAGGTACGGGGAACTGAATAAAACCTTCAGCCAATGAGCGGCCAGCGAGGCATCACACCAGGCGGAATCGGCGCTGCCGTCTTCCCCACACTTGAATAGCATTATTACTAAGCATATACATACACATTACGGCCGGCGGCTACCGCAGTCCTGCTAAAATCGGCAGCCGCTCGCTTCTGGCGGCAGCGCCAAGAGCCTAGAGAGCAGCCGCCCGCCTTTCGAGACGATTGCATCTCCGAACGGGACCCAAGCCCAACGAACTCTACGCATCCGACCTCCTCCTCCGTTCCCTCTCATCCTCTCGCCCACCACTCCACCCCCCATCCATTGACCCCCGCTTCGCCGCACTTCTGTCTTTTTCAGCTCTCTGTCCTCCAGCTACTGCCTCGGGTCTTTCTTCGCTTCCATCTTCGTCCGTCGTCGCGAGGTCCTAGGGGTGCGCTGAATGCGGCAGCATTGACCACCTTCCTGCTCCTAACAAGTCTTCCCTCGTCTGGTCGGGCGCAGACCCTCACAGCTACCATATAACATGTACAACGCACACCGCGGGATGGTTCCCGCCCCGGCTTCTCGTCTGAATGAGTTGCTGGATCAGTTGCGCCAGGAATTCGAAAATCAGTCGAGAAGCACTGGCGAAGTCGAACACCAGAGTACGTGCACCATCTCATTCCTTCCATTCTCGTATATCTGTATCCCTCTTATTGGGTTATCGATTGGACGCGGACCAGATCTCAATGGCGCTCTGAAAACATGCTCAGATGGCTTTGCGACGAGCTCCACTGACGCACCATACCGCAGTAACTGGACAGCACCAGGAAATGGAGATGATTCGCCAGAAACTCTATTCGCTCGAGCAGACACATTTAAAGATCAAGCAAGAGTATGCATGCACCTTACGCAGTACAGTGTTTATGTATTTTCTTTCAGATAGCTAATAGTGCATCGCTCTCCAGTTATGAAGCAGAGATCCGTATGTTGCGACACGAGCTCGAGTCGCGTGGCGTCCAACCCGTTGCCTCTCATGTCGCCGGTCCTGCGCAGCATGGCGGTCCTTCTCAAGCGCCTCCGCCTGCATTGGGTCACGGCCCCAGCAATCTGTTTGGTGGCATTATGGCCAACCAAGGAGGTAGTGGCCCCGGTCTTGCCCCTCCCCCTCCCCAGGATCAGCAGCCTCCCCAGCATAGCCTTCAACAGTCTGCCGCCGCGGCTCAGCCAGGAGCACCGCAACCCCCGCAGAGCTCTTTTGGAGGATATCAGCCTGGCGCTGCTGTGAACGGTACGTTGTAACTGTATTTGAGACAGATCATCTGACATCTGACCACCATTACAATGCAATGCAGGCTACGGTCCTCCCCCCCCTACAGCCTCCCCCGGCCCTGGAAAACGTCCTCGCGCCCCTCCTGGTCCTGCCACCCCACAGCAGGCCCATCAGCTAGCTTACCCGGACTCTCGCGTTTCACCGCAACTCGCGCGACCGACGCCTCCAGGCCAAGCAATCGCTCGTGGTGAACGTGTCGGAAACATGCTCGCCAACTGGAACCCCGACGACTTGCCTGGTTCGCAAAAGAAGGAGGGCGCCGATTGGTATGCTGTTTTCAACCCTGAAGTGCAACGGGTCCTCGATATTGAACTTGTACACCACCTCGTTCACGACAGCGTCGTCTGCTGCGTGCGCTTCAGCCGCGATGGCAAGTACCTTGCGACTGGCTGCAACCGCTCTGCTCAGATTTTTGATGTGACCACTGGCCAGACCGTTGCCACCTTGCAGGATGAGACCGTGGATAAGAGCGGCGATCTCTATATCCGCAGCGTCTGTTTCAGTCCAGATGGCAAGTTTCTAGCTACTGGCGCCGAGGATAAACAAATTCGGGTAAGTCATTTGCTGGCGTGCTCTGGATTCCCTTGTTGTGCGGGACTGACTAACTGGATCTGAACTGTAGGTCTGGGAAATCGCCTCCCGAAGCATCAAGCACATTTTCACTGGCCACGAGCAGGACATCTACTCTTTAGACTTTGCTAACAATGGCCGATACATTGCGTCCGGCAGCGGTGATAAAACTGTTCGTCTTTGGGATACCATCGAAGGCAAGCTTGTCTACACTCTCAGCATTGAGGACGGCGTCACGACTGTGGCTATGTCGCCAGATGGGCTTTATGTTGCCGCTGGCTCTCTGGACAAGACTGTGCGAGTCTGGGACACCACTACTGGCTACCTCGTCGAGCGCCTCGAGAACCCGGACGGCCACAAGGACAGCGTTTATTCCGTCGCTTTCGCTCCGAACGGAAAGGACCTTGTCAGTGGAAGTTTAGACAAGACCATCAAACTTTGGGAACTCCACCTGCCTCGTACGTACCAGGGGCCTAAGACGGGCGGCAAGTGCATGAGGACATTCGAGGGCCACAAGGTAAAAAGATATTGTAACCATCTTCGGTGGATGCTCGCTGACATCTGTAATTAGGACTTCGTGCTTAGCGTCTGTTTGACCCCAGATGGCCACTGGGTCATGAGCGGTTCCAAAGACAGGGGAGTTCAATTCTGGGACCCTATCACTGGAAATGCTCAAATGATGCTTCAGGGACACAAGAACTCTGGTTCGTTTATTCAACCCGGTTTCCTTTATTTCTGCTTAGGATATATCTTACTGACCCAATCGAATAGTTATCTCAGTTGCGCCCAGCCCGACTGGCAACCTGTTCGCCACTGGCAGTGGTGACATGCGTGCAAGAATCTGGAGGTACGCTTCATTTCTCTCTCAAATCCTATTTCCAACAAATATATCGTCTTTACCGAAACTCGTGACACTGCTGACTTCTGTCTGCTGCAGATACTCCGCGTACACTGGACGGTGATTATTGAATTTGGGAAAGCTTCGGCGTCAATGTGATCTCGATTTACCTTGTTGCTCTTTTTTTTCTGCGTATCTATCTCTTGTTCTTATAACCAGTACAAGCCGGTACAAGTTCGACAAAATGGCTTACATAAGGTCTTGTATTGTTCCTTTTCTGTTTGCTATATCGGCTTCAACTATTTGTACGAATGATCTGAAATTGGAGCGCCAACAAAATGAAAGCGAGAGAAGAGAAAAAACCACAAAAAAAGGAGTCTGTCTGTACGGTAATGAGTTCTATCTTTTGCTGGTTGCTTCTCTAAATCGGTGTTCTACTATTTTGGCGGATTTAGGTATCTTGAGAGAGCCAATGCAGTCGTCATGAGGGACCAGCCTTGCGGTACGGACGGCAGAGTAGATGAGCCCTTGCGCAGTGAACGTGTGAAGGTCTACCGGGGAGGCAACGAAGAGAGTAAGAGGTACAACCGATCAGCAAGTCGGGAAATGTGCATCTCGTGGAACCGGGCATCGCATCTCGCCTGGACCGTCTTATTCTTTCAAGGTGTGACAGCTCTGACAGAATGCAGATGCTGCAGGAATAATAGGATCAATTGATCACAGCCTGCACAGGCCACCATCCGGCGAGAAACTTATGCTCCGGGCTTCACATCTCCCTTGATCTTTGGCGATGGTCCGCCGCATGTCGAGTCGACGTACGGAGTACTCCGTAGAACCATGTAATCCGTACCATAAGTGGCAAATTCGGCCCTGGGTCTTGGGTCATGCAGACTGTATGCATGAGATCAGCTCCAGGGAGCATTTCTGCATCTTGATCACCCCTATCATTCGAGTCCTTTTCTCTGCAGTCTGCGCCTGCACACGTCAAGTAATCAATCGGAATGACGGTTTGCGGAATTCGTCGCGCTGACCACTGGCCAGCAAGCGCCCTGCTGTGCATGGAAAAAAGCAATAACGGCATGGATCCTGGATAAATGACCCGGTGAAAGTATTTGTGGCGTTCAAGAATATTAGAAACCGATAGTGATCGCGTTTGAGGCGTGATTGTATCCTCGAAAACTCGTGAAGGGACTCCGTATTCCGTAGCACATCAACCTCAGCCCCTTTTCGTGTAGTCAAAAGAGATGGCGATGTGTGCGGAAGAGATCAGATCACGAATCACCAGGCTAAGTCTCTCCTCTTGCAATCCGAACTGAACTTGTATCCAGCCAGTGCGTGCACCCTATGCTGCGGCGGATACAAAGACCACTAGTTTCAGAACTACTCCGTATGCATGCCAGAAACCGTCATGAGTCAGCTCGAAGTTCATCTGAAGGGGAAGAAGCCTTCCGCCTCATGGATTATCATCAGGAGTTTGTGATTTGATGACAAAACATCGGCGCAGCTCGCAGCGCTTTTTCTCGATGTTATTAGACAAGCTGCAGCTGAACCGGACTGGCAAGGTTCCAGCTATGGGAAACGGATGACGCCTGACAAATATATAGACAGTGCACCTGTCAGTTAATCAATCCCCATTAGGCAGTAGTTGGATGGCAGCGTGTCGGGGTCTAGTAATTGGACTCAGAGAAAAGCCCGTCCTGTCTTCGTCAAGGGGAGAGGTGTTGTCATTACCAGATGGCGTAGATACTTCGTGGTTTAAAAACCTCATGATTCTTGGTGCGCACCGTGCGAGCCTCCCTGATCGAGTTCAAATCAGAAAGATGTTGTCATTGGGTGATGAGGCTCTTGCCATTGCCGTAACGGGAAGATCGCGATTTGACTGTTGTCGAAGCCCAAGGGGCCTTTCAAAGGATCGACGCGGTTGGTCTCTGGGGCTACAACAGTCTTTAGTTTGCGCAATCGAAAGCCAGTCCCAAGTGGCCTCTCGGGTTTTGTCGGCCCTCGTATGATAGGTTTGAGAGAAGAGCCGTGCATATTTGCAGGGTTCAGCCCATCCTCAGCGCCCCCAAAAGTGCATCGCCGATGACACGGGATGATCGCGTGGGGACTCCAGATGACTTGCGAGTGGAGTTCCTCTTTCTTCCCTTCGCAGTTCGCGCTGGCTTCCGGCCAAGGCACCCAACACTAAGCAGGGCAGGGGATTAGTCAAGGCGATGTGATGAGATGAGAGGCGGCTGCATTGTCCCAAATCTTGATCACACAATCGACGAACCATTCATTATTATTATCCAGTGGCGCCCCTAGTTGGGTTGCGGGAGCCATGCAGTTGCAGAAACTAACCCGATTCTATGATATGCTTTGCATCAAGAGCATTGTGCTCGTCAAACGAGGATCAACCCAGGAGAAATTGAGTGTGAAGTTCTAATCAAACTTGGAGCCACTTCAGATGCCAGAAGGGTCGTTGATCGTCGAGAATACAGCTATCAGTCTGCTGACGGCTTGTTTTCGTGACTGTTGACTCTTGTCTAATTATCGCAACTGCGAATAGATTAGCCAGTCAAGAGAAGGAACATTTGACCAATACATGGGAAGCGCCGGCGCGCCAGTCTCTCATTCCGGGAGTAGAAAATTGAAAGACCATATTCCCAAAGTGAATGTTTGATTCGACTTAGCACATAAATCGAGTGCTGAAGGTCTCCAGGCATCGTGATGCTGCGTATTTAGGCGAACGCAATCCGGAGCCGTGCAATGCGTTGCGATGCGTAACATGATGCACATTGCTGCGCTCGGACTCTGTGGTCTTTCTTAGCCGTGTGTCGATCAGGAACCGTGAGCGACTATTGAAGTCGGTGATAGCTATTTCAAATGAGATTCTCCGGAATGTATGCCCTGAGTTCTCATAATAATGATGACGACGCTGGCATGGTCCTCGTACGTGAGTTTGAAACAGCAGCCAATACGGAGTACAGACCAGGCTGTATGGGGCATCATAAAATAGTCTGGACTAGCATTGCCACTATCAGAATGCGAACCATGAATATGATCCCATGGTAGTCCAGCCGCTCAGGCATCGAGGGCAAGGGCCGGGCCGTTCCTCGGCGAAGAAGAAAATATGAATGAGAGGCGGTGAGTGACCAGTCTGGTCAGAGTATGGATTGAGGTCTGAGGTACGAAGTAGTGGTGCTGACTACGGAGTAGCTTCGAACTTCACGCTCAGCCACGAGCTGTGCTACACTGAGCATCAATATTTGTGGCACAGCCCCGGGTACAGCTGCACTATTTTTATATATCCGATTCGGAAAGCTGGAAACTGTGAAGGCTGGATTTTATCACCTCTGCGCTTGAATGGCGAAGTCCCTCCGTACCCTGTCAGCTGAATGGTGCGACGCAGGGGAAAGGAGAAGCTGAAGACACCCCCCGGGCCCCATGCCTAAGAATACAAGTTGATGTTCAGAAATTGCTGGAGCCGAACCTGCAGAGTTGAACTTTTGAGTGTCTTGATGTTCGTCGGAGCTGCCCACTAGCATTGGAGTTGGCATCGTGACACTCAATGAGGCAGTCGATACCGGTGTTGTCTCCCTCACATACCCGGCACGTAGTCTGAGCACAGTTTGCACTCTTGTCCAGAGTATAGAATTGGGGATGCAGAGTACTCGTACTCCGTGCTCCGTGCTTGAGATTCACCTTGTCGCTTGAGACCCCCACTCGAACACGCCGAGCTCGATCTCCACCGACCTCTACCCAATTACCGCATGAACCAGCAGTGATCAGACACCAGGATCTGGGCCAATTTATGTTACTGGCCCAGCCGCAGCATCGGCATGCACACATCAACTCCGTTGACTCTTGGCGAGTCATGACGGAAACTCCCCAGTACTCAGAAATCAAATTCCAGGAGTGACGTGAGCCTGTGAAGAAAAGGGGCAACGCTGCCTGAAAGGACCGACTTCCCTATGTATGGAATCGAGGCGTCAGATGGCCTTGACGGAGCATTTCGTTGAGTTTCAGTGGAGCTCACGAGCGCAAAGGCGCCAAGGGAAAGCTCGACCTGTCATCGAGACAGCGGAGGAGGCTATTGACGGGGAAAAACAAATCCTTGCAGGAATATATTATTTTTGTGTGTGTTTCCTTTTTGTTTCTTTGCGCTCGGAATCTTAGCTCTGGGAGAGTTTTGAGGAATTCTAGGTCGCCAGTCGCGGCTGTTGCGATCAAAAGAAAAGAAAGAAAAGGATGCGTGGGGGCGGCAGATCGAATGAGCGTGCAGGAACTACGCACTATTGGATCGCCCGACGGTCCGCTCTGTAGCCCTGCCGAAACTTGACTCCGTACTCCAGAGTATTCACAGCAACTGAAGTACGCCTGCTCTGGATCTGATTCATGATCCTGCCCAACTCGGTTTCCGATCGAGCGGATGAGTCGACACGTCTCAGGATAATCTGTCAGAGCGATGTCATCCTCGTGAATCAGCCAACGACAGGGCTTCCGGCCGTCTCGGGCATCCTGCACGCTCTGCAGCAAAAACAGCAAGCGCAGCCAGTCTGGACAATGCCGTTGGCTCCGGCGTGCATTCAGGGAATGGACAGACGAAACCGCAGAGCGCGAACATGCCAAACCCTGGCGTCGCGAGCCCACAGACTAGAATCCTGTTTTCTTTTTTCGGATCTCAGATCTTGGACTTATTCTAACTGAATCGAGACGAGTACATACGTACGTCTCCATTGGGCGAGGATATTCGAGGCACGACCTCCACTCCTCGACAGTCTCCCCTCTCACCAGTCAACACTCGACAGTAGTCTACACTGGTCCAGGTGATGATGACTGCCAATTCGCTAGTCAGCGTGGCTTTTCATGAAACCGATCCCCAACTTTAGGTGCCTGCGTGGGAGACGAGGGTATCCCAGTCACCAGGAACATGTCCATCTGTCTTCATGATTGCGGATTGCTTGCAAGTGGGCGAAC
Organism: Aspergillus undulatus; assembly: GCF_047715775.1. Taxonomy (NCBI): domain Eukaryota; kingdom Fungi; phylum Ascomycota; class Eurotiomycetes; order Eurotiales; family Aspergillaceae; genus Aspergillus; species Aspergillus undulatus. The sequence continues at coordinate 223,092 of NW_027396646.1, forward strand.
GACATCCTTTGTCTTCTCGCGGCCAGGAGTCAGCCTGAAGGATTATTTTACTGCGCACAATAATAGTTGTCCAGTTCTCACTGCTGACCGACGAGCTCTGTCCAACAATGGCGATCATCACCTTGTCAGTCAGGAACAAACCGCTCGACGAAGCCCACGTTCTTGTGGTTCGATTGGTTTGTGTCCATGCTCTGGTCCACCTTCCACCACCCGCTCGGATCAGATGACCTCAGTTGAGCACTACGAAGTGGGAGCTGTTACGATAGAGTTACCATCCCGTGTTATTCGTATCCGAGTGCCCTGTGGTTGCCTTCCCGCGATGTCTGGCGAAGGCTGACTCTGGGGCTGCAGGGTTTCGAGCTTTTGACAAACAAGCTAGACTGGTTTGTTTATACGATCAGCAAGGAATCCAAGATTCAGAAGGATACAGGGCGAAACTTACCAGGACAGAGGTACGGAGCCCGATCGGAACGTCACGGTGCATGCCGCGATTGGACTCGAGAGTCAGGACCATGGTCCGTGGGCCGTCACCCAGAATCCCAGATGCAATAATCGACGGGTCCGCTCCATCGCCCCATCGCCCCATCGTGTTTGGCGGGTAAGCGAGAACTCCTTATTCGGACTCTAGATTAAGGCACCGGGGCGCACTAAATTAGCGACTCCTCCGGACGATATCTTAGCTGCTTCTCGCTATGCCTGGATTGGCATCACGTCTTGCCTCCTGTCGCCTGGCCTGTCAATCAACATGGATCATGGGGGACTAGGCAAGATGATGGTGGGGGGGCTGCAACACAAAAAGAGCTCCGGAACTAATCAAATCGCTGGGTGATGACCTTGTCCGAGATCTTTTGACTGTTGTTTTCCATATTCGATTTCTTTTTCGCCCGCCCCTTCTGTTCCACGTACCCAAGAACGTACAGTACAGTACAATACAGGTTGACACCGAGTGTTCAGAACTCCAGATGAGAGATAGATGGTTATGTACCTATTTTTGTTCTGTCGGAGGGCTCACGGGATATGGGCGATCTGACTGCCTAGTGTGTCCACTGTCCATACGAAGGAAAAAAAAGACGGCCTATAACAGCGAGCAATATACCGTGAACAGGCAAGACCCCTGCCGCTGGAGCCCCCCGCTGCTTCCACTGCTCTGGGACACCGGAAGGAAGAGGCGGAAAGCAAAAAAAAAGAGGGAGCGATGTATCTATATCTCGTTCTAGATCGCCCTGCTCCGTAGCGTCAGGTCAAGCGTGCAAGGAACCAACGAAAAAGTAAATAATTCTTTTATTTATTTTTTCTCGAATTATCTTATTTGATTCCTCACCACAGGAATAAATAAGATAGATTAAATCCAGTGGGTCGTATTTGCTTATTACTAGTGATCCCCATTGTCAAGATCACCTTGAGATCAGAACCCATTCCTCGTTGTTGTCACTGTCAATCCTCTCTTCGTACTTCGTCCTTGCCCTGACATCGTGAATCTTATATAGCCTGCTCATCGTCCATCGAGTGGGGTTTCCTGGTCACTCTTTGTTCCTCAGATCTTGACGATTGCATGCTTGTTTCTGAAGATCGGGTCTGGATCGTGTTGGATCTTGCTCTTGATATTGGCCGTCCACCGTATATCTTATTTGCTTGTTCCCGTTCGCTTTGCTTCTTCTAACCAGCGTTCACGGGCTCAAACCACAGTTCGAGCTTCTGCAGAGAATCTCGAACCCACGCCACTGGTACAGAAAAAGCAAAGCAGGCGACAGAACGCCGTCCAGGCTGCACAGGCTGGTTGTCGACTGTAAGGCATTCAGCCTAATATGTGGTTCAAGGTGACAGTGCGATGGCTGATATCAATACCAGATCGACTTTCTTTCTCCTTTCCTTATCTCGACAGCCTCATCACCGCAGGGAGCGAACGGCAAACAAAGAGAGACATACGCTCAGAAGAACGGTGAGTTCTGCTTGAGCCGCTGCAATGGAGACCGCAGAGCCCGTGTCATACGAGTTCCCTGGCCATGCTGTTGGCGCTGTTGCGCCTCGGCGGATGATGAACCCTGGTCTCGGTCATAACTTCTTCTATACCAACCCAACAGCCTCGTTTCCGTTACCATACCATCAACCTTCATCTGCGACGTATGGTTTCAGCCATCCGCTCAGTAATCATCATCACCAGCAGCAGCAACAACAGCAACCACAAAGCCACCACCACCATCATCACCATCACCATCACCCTGGCTACCAGCAGTTCTTCGTTCCTAACCAACCGCTCCATGCGCAATCGGTGCGCCTCGCCTCAGAGCCGTCGCCGATTCAGCAGATTCCGGAAATTCGACCGGCCAAAAATGCCGTGAACAGGGTGCCGAGAGAACCTGTACTCAAAGTCGAACGAAACCCCGAACCACAAACCGTTCCGTCGACCACACTACCTCCTGCTACCGGCGTAGCTCCAGCAACAAAGAATCCTAGCTCGGCCGAGATCGAATTCTCGACAGAGGTAGACGTCTTGATGAAAGCAATACAGGCCAAAGGACCATCCTCGTCGCAACCGGCAACGACCATGCAGTCACTACCGCCGTTCCAGCAGTTGACTCATGGGGGAAGCAACGGGTACTCTCAGCCTTATATGTCACCACCAGTTGCAAATCCCCGCCACCCTGTGCTTGTTGAGGATCCACAGTCTCGTTCAGGGAAGAAGCGGAAGTACGTATGTACGCTGCCACATTGTGGGAAAAGCTTCGCTCAGAAGACCCATTTGGACATCCATACGAGAGCCCACACCGGAGACAAGCCCTTTGTAAGTCAGAAATGACGCTTATCCCATGACGCTACGCAGCTAACCACCCATAGGTCTGCACAGAAGCCGGATGCGGGCAGCGGTTCTCACAGCTGGGAAACCTCAAGGTAAGCACTCAATCGTTAACTCAGAGAGAGACTTGACTAAACTGCCCTATGTCAGACCCATCAAAGACGCCACACAGGAGAGAAACCCTTCTCGTGCGATATCTGCCAGAAAAAATTCGCCCAGCGAGGGAACGTCCGCGCCCATAAAATAACCCATCAAGAAGGCAAGCCATTTAACTGTCTTCTAGACGAGTGCGGCAAAAAGTTCACGCAGCTTGGAAATCTGAAGGTGAGCATCAAATTGAGCGAGTGATCTGAGTATGGCTAAGGACGGCAGCTAACCAGCCAATTTCACTGCAGTCGCATCAGAACAAGTTCCACGGACCAACGCTCCGAAAACTTACCCTAAAGTTCTCCGAAGTGATGGACGGCGACCACATGAACCCGCAAGACCGAAGACTCTGGGAATACTTCGCGACCTTATACAAGAATAGCAACAAGGGTATCAAGGGGCGTGGAAAGGACCGCAGGATATCCCCGTCGTCTAAGTCGGACGTGGGCGCCGTCGCGGGGCGGCGGTCGAGTGCGGATGACCAAGCCCGCCGGGAAAGCTACGAGGACTCGTCCGTTTATACCGGGGCGTCAAGCAGTGAAGAGGATGATGTGGAGCAGTACTATATGGGAAAGCGCGATCAATGATTGTTTTGTTTTCTGTGCCTTGATTTGCTCTGCTTTTATTCGCTTGTGATTTGACTGGATTTGTTACCATATTGCCAAGATACCATTGTTCGAAATTTTCCCAATGTTCGCTTGTTCTCTTTGTTGCTCATGTACTCCGTATAATGGAGATGCATCGATTGCTGGATGGATGTTTTGCATAGGCAGGGGCGTGTCTGATTGGGTCGGATAACGCAGGTTCTGTATCACATAGCATTGCTCAAGATAGTTGTACATACACTATTCCTAGGTATATCAATGAGTGGTCAGAGGAGTTCATGGTCGAGCATCTCAGCGTTATCGCAAAGGCTCCAAATTAAAGTCTTGATGCTCCTTTCAACAGTTAACACCATGATGCAGCATCCAATTCAATTGCACGTCTATTCGTCCATCACCTGAATCCATATGAACCAACTTCATGCCACCTTCGGCAGATATGCTCTAGTATTCTCGTAGACGAGAAATGTTACCCAGGTGCTCGGTAGGACACGGAACAAATTCGGTCCAAGACCCTTATAGAAACCAGCCAAACCCTCTTTAGCCCAAATCTGTGCAATCGCATCCCGAAGCCCTCGGTACGCAAGATGAGCGTCATATGTTTGCAGCCGCGACCGGAGCACCTGGTACGGGTACGTGATTGAGCCCGCAAAAATCTTCGAGATGCTCGAGATCACGAAGAAATCCAGGTTGTTGAGTTCTCTTTCACCCTCGCCCTCCGATTGCGGTTGCGTTCGGTATAGCTTGAGCTTCTCATAAGCCATGAATTGCAGCGCGCCATGGCTGACGCCAAACAACGACGGTGTCAGTCCGCGGTAGAATCCTGATATACCTTCTGAGCGGATTATTTGCTTTGCGCCGGTCGTGAATGAGGTATATGCACCGGGTGACTTTAAGCCCGTGGCAAGCATGCGAGTCTTAATGACCCAGATGGGGTTGGTCAGGACAGATGTTAGGATTCCTGTTTCCAGTACCAAGGTCGTTAGTTGACTTCTTCAAGGCCTGTGGCCCAAGCGAGCACGTACCTGCGGAGCCCGAGGCGATGAAATAGTCGGATGAAGTGAGCAGCTCACGCTGCTGCCTCCCGCCATCTGAAGCCCTGCGCGAGCGCCAGTATAATATCATATCCTTGACATTGCCGTAGAAGAGAAAGTAAAGTGCCCAGCTAGAGGAATTACCGATGATGTTGGGCGTCAGTCCGCGGTAGAATGCGACGAGTCCGCCTTCATCGTGGAAGATTTCGCGGACAACTCGGAGTGAACCGCCGACTCGGGAGGACGAACTTCGATCGACTGTGTGCAGATTGTATGTCAGATGCGCTGTTGAAAACCTTGCTGGAAGACAGTGCGGTGGGAGTGAAAGTACCTTGGAGTCGAGTCTTGATGAGATCCAGCGGATGCAGACAGAGAGTAGTTACTATGCCTGCTGTGAATCCTGCTATGGTTTCCACCACGGATGACGACAAGCCATCTTTGACAGTCATGAACCTTTGATTGCGAGAGGTTTCACTCAGAGCGTGCTTGGTGAGGTGTGGGACCTACGGAAACTCGTTCGTCTTCTAACTTTTTTGTTCGGTCCGACAGCTTCCGCTTGGCGTGCCGAACGTTTTTATACTGGGATCGACCGGCGATACTCGGTGCGATGACTGCCTAGGATATTGCATCTGAATATTTGTTGCTAGCCGGCGTTGAACTATCGCTATGGCCTGGTGAAGACCGCTTGCTTAGGTGCTTTGGCTGCGGCTCCTGGGATCAGAATGTGCTGTTCTAGCAGCACGGCTGTACGCCCTGACTCAATGGACAAGCAAAGATGTTTTACAAAATATCGAATCTGGGGGAAATCAAATGCTCTGATTAACCGGTGCCAACATAACGAAACCCATAATACTTATAAATACACGTGGATGAATGTCAAGATGCAAACTTCCACACTGAATTCAGAGATACACACTCAGCAACTTCAGCTCCAACTCTATGCAGTTCAACATGCAAAAACTGGCTGATCTTGGAGAGTGGAAGTAGATAGTGTTCATAACAGTTTCTTCGTGAAACTGATTTTGATTATGCAAGCGGCGAGAACAGCCTGTTCAGTGAGTTAGCGGACAGTAGGCTTCGTCGGGCACAGTAATCATAAGTACTTGAAGAGAGACGGCCTGGGTTCGCTGTATGTGTATCCTGTGGTAGCTTATTAGCATCAAGGTTCACGTCGAGACTTGAGTCAGACAATTAATATCATACCGAGGTAGAGGATCAAAGGGAGGTATCCGCTACAGTTGAGGTGTTGTGAGCTTGGTGAATATTGCAATCGGAAATCAGGATTCTCTCACTAGTGGACAGCGACTCGAGAAACATCGATAACCTTGGAAATACGTTCCTAATCCATGACTGCCATCAGCATGCTGGCGTACTATGACTCAATGACAACGGCAGCAAGTCCGACTTACCTTGGTTTCTTCAGAGAATTGAGCCATCCTGACAATGATACCGACCGCTTTTGTGATCAAAAAATTCAAGAGGTTTTGAAGTAAGAATCGAGCTGGGCAGAAGGAAAGGTGGTTGAATTGCAAAGTCGAAGGCGGAAGGGGAGTTATCTCAAAGTTTTCGGGAGCTTGACTGGCCGAGGACGCGAGCCACCGCGGCCGATAAAGCATCTCCCAAAGTTTTCGCATTCACAGCACTTCCCCTTTCATTTCATGTCCCACCATTAGTTCTTCTATACTCTACGTTTTGATAGCCCGCTCTGGACTCATCTTCGTAAATCGCGCTTTTCCCCAAACCAAGAGACTTCCACGGCACTGCGATCCTAGTTTCCCGACCAGTCGCTCGACTTCCCTAAATCGTTCACCTCTACAAGTCGGCGCTATGTCAGGCGCAAGGCATTGGTACGTTGAGATATTTCTGGTGCTCTCACCTCCAAGCGCTAAACATCAATAGGGAGCAAGACAAAGAGGCCACCGTCTATATTGGAAACCTTGATGAACGGGTCTCCGATAGCCTGGTATGGGAGCTCATGCTACAGGCGGGGCGCATCGTTAACGTTCACCTGCCGAAAGATCGAGTTACCCAGTCACACCAAGGATATGGTTTCGTCGAGTTCAACAGCGAGGAGGATGCGGAGTACGCGTCGCGGATTATGAACGGAATCCGTCTATACGGGAAGCCCATTCGCGTGAATAAAGCTTCCGCTGATAAACAAAAGTCCGTGGAAATTGGAGCCGAGCTCTTCGTCGGCAACTTGGACCCTATGGTCACGGAGCAAGTTCTCTATGATACGTTTAGTCGGTTCGGCAACCTGGTTAATCTGCCAAAGGTACTCGCGAGGCTCCACAACTCACCTTCTTTTACTTACAATACTAATTTAATTTACAGATTGCCAGAGACGACAGCAACCTTTCCAGAGGATATGGCTTTGTGTCATTTGCCGACTTTGAGTCCTCGGATGCCGCCATAACTAATATGAACGGCCAGTACCTGATGAACAAGCAAGTTTCTGTACAATATGCCTACAAGAAAGATGGTAAGGGTGAGAGACATGGTGACCAGGCAGAGCGAATGTTAGCCGCACAAGCTCGCAAACATAACGTTCGACCGCCGACGCAAACCCTTCCACCACAATTCCCGACACCGACTATTCCGATCGTACCTGGCTCGATGCCCAACGGCGATCCCTCACGACCCATCAGCACGGTCCCGCCAGACCAAGGCATGGGAAGAGGTCCAGTGCCTCCGCCACAGCCGGTCGGTTTCCCCCCAAATATTGCTCCTCAGCAGCCTATGGCCAGACCTGGTCCTCCAGCGCCGCTGGCCGCTCACCATCCGGGACTTCCAGCACGTCCTCCCCCCTCACAAGCTGGGTATGGAGGCCCGCAGACTTTCTTGCCCCCAAGCTTCGGCAATCCTGGTCAGCAGGCTCATTTCCCGCCCCAGGGTGCGCCGACTCCGGGATTTGCGCCCCCAGGTTTTGGCCCCCCTCTAGGGAACACTGGCCCGCCACCACCATTGCCCCCTGGGTTTCAGCAGCCAGGGTATGGCCGGGGTCGTTGAAATAAAATAATCGGTTTGCTTGAACTTACCAGAATCGAAACTGATGGGCTACGTGGATGGGCGCACTGCATACCCGGGGAAGAAATCACGCCCTGATTCCGCCTGCAATCTCGAGTATCGATATTCAGAGTAGCTGAGCCTGCCAGAGCAAGGCCTGCGCACTCACAGATCTGCCGTCTGCAATCCTGCGGTTAACGCTCATCGGACGCCGAAACAACTACAACTACTTGAAAGAACGATATGTAATTGTATTTCATAGCGGCGATTTTAGTATCATTTTACCCTGAACATCTCCGTGTTCTCCCGATTTCAGTGGCAGTAGTGTTGTGAATGGGGCTGCATGTGTATATAGTTGATCTATAATCTCCAAGAGCCATACTCCGCAAGCCCTAAACGCAGCCCTCAACAGAACACGACCTCGACAAAAGATATGCGCAGGAACCAATGAGCCACATATATGAATCCAATTAGAACGAGAACCTACTGAAAGGCTATACCAAGACAATAAAAAGGTATGCTTCTTGAACTTAGGAAAGGCGGACAAAGTGTGTAGACCGCACTGAGACAAAAAGTAGGAAAGGGGCTAGCATCAAGAGAACGACACGAATTTGGGGTCCCTGGGCCGGCCATCAGGACCGATATTGTTCTTGGCGAACCGCTGTTCAGTATAGATTTGACGAGCTTCATCAAAATCAACCCGTTGGCGTCTCATGATGTTTAGAATTTCGCGCTTGCCACGGGCGTCCAATCCGGCTCTTTGATCGCCATTCTCGACATTAGCTGAGATGTCAAACTCAGATGATGTGAGCCCTGCCGTTATATCGCCGGCGAAACTTGATGGCAGACGATGGTATATATAGTCAGGAATGGGGAGGAGTGGTAGCCAACGTGACCGAGTGAGATAGAGAGCTACATAGTATATGTTAGTACCGTGTCTCTGGAACCGCAGGGATATTTCCATTGGGAAACGTACCAGTGCCGCAGATACCAACGAACAGGGCAAGAAAATAGAAGAAGTATGTCATTTTGCTGCTTAAGTCTGATGAGAGCGATTGTGTCAAGTGATGGACTGTAATGATATTTAGTCAAGGAATGATACGACTGCAAGAGCAGTCCGCAGGCCAAGCAGGTCGTATAAATCGGCGACTAATAACTGTCAGTAGAATAAGCGTCGCCGGCGTGACAAGGATCGGCCAAAGGAAGTAGGTAGCATCTATGGCATCGAGAAGAAAAGCAAGATCAAGGCTGACTGACCAAGAGAGGCGCGATGGTGGTTACCTCGATGCGCTGGAAGGCTGCGGAACCCGGCAGGTGGACCGTGCGCCCATGGCGACTCCTTATTTAAGCCTCAGATTTCAGGCAGATAAAGGCAACAGCAACTATACCTAAATCGGCCCGCTTAGCGAGACCGCGGCACGTCACTCTTGGCATTGGCGCACAATCATCCACGGAATTCTGAGACCCCAAGCTAGGAAATCGGACTTGCGACGAACTCGATTTGTGTTCTTTATCTTCAACTCCAGACACACATTCACAATGGCCGCCGAAAGATCAAACGTCTCCAGCGACCTCGTCTGGCAGCTCACCCGTACGTTCCCGATATTTGCACAACTGCGATTTTTGGTTTCAATCGAAGCGGTTCGGTTTCTATCACGAACAGGAGGCTAATTTGGGGGGATCTGTATAGGCAACCAGAACTCTTTTCTGGTCAAGCGTAGCAGCAATGGTGGCGTCCAGCTCTCCCGCGACCCCCTCAACGTGCTGAACAAGCACTCTTTCAAGGTACGAAAATCAGACGAAGGGCTAGGTCTTCATTTTGCTCTGCATCAGACCTGGTAGAACAGTGGCTAACGATGTCATCTCGACGTATAGTATGCCGGTTACGCCAACACCAAGGTAAATTCGCCAGCCAGTTTCGATGACATGCCTTCCGCAAGAATGGATCTTTTAACGAGTAATAATAGGCCGTCGGTGTCCAGCCCACTGAGAACGGTGGTGTTGTCACCTTCACCAAGAAGCCCAACACCGCTCAGCAGCCCGCTAAGAGCCTCGCTACCGTCACCTACGGCCCCGGTGCCTCCAACCGCAAGTAAGCAAACACGGGTCGCCACATTTAAGTCCGAATTCGCTGACTGGATGATTTTTCCCGCTACCTGTAGGATCTACAAGGGTGTTGCCGACAAGACCGCTAAGGGCAACTACCGTGCCGACCTCCGTCAAGACGCTGTTGCCCGTGTGAGCGCTATCCGCCGCTCTCAGAAGGCCAAGAAGGAGACGCCTGCCAGGAAGCCCCGTGGTGCTCAGGCAAAGAAGGCTGCCGAGCAGGAGTCCGCTTAAAGAAATGCGGCTGGAGCGAGAAAATTGAGGATATGACATTGCAAGTTCGATACACTGGCATAATGCCGTCCAGCGGGAAGTGACATCAATGTATTTTAGCAAGCATTATTTGCTATTGGTTCACTCCGCGACAATCCGTCCCAGTTACGGGACCGGGGAAAGGGAGATCAAAATCAAAGAAAACCCTTTTCAAAACCAAATTCTTGCAAGGGCATTGATTGAATATCAATCCTGGGGAGTCTTGAATACGACGGGGAAACGATCAGCCTTGCTCGGGTAGATGTAGACAAATCCACCATGCTGGAGCACATGGACCTTGAAAGCCTCAATGCCTTCACAGGCTCGCAGCCGTTTGCCGGCCCAAGCCAAGTGGTAAAGTTGGAACCGCTGGAGTGATTCCGCCGCCCATTTGCCGTAGGGGAATTTCGATACCCGCCTTTTCCCGAATTTGCAACATGGTCAATGGGTAAACCCGGTGTCGTCCCTGTCAGCGGCTATGCAGAGGACGAAAATCTCCGGGCCGTGGGGAGCAAATGTCCGCTTGGACATCCGCGATTGCGAGTTGGACCAGCCATCACTCTAGGTACAGTGACTCGGGCGCATGCTGGCATAGTCATGATGCGGCGGGCTGACCGTTTGGCAAGGAGAATGGAAGGACTGCTGACCTGTAGTATTTTGGCTGTAGGTCAGGTTTCTACCGAGTAGTTCTACTAATATTGATTGATTCGTGAGTCTATACTAATGCCGATAATGTCTTTGGCAGCCGGAATGACGGCGTCGCTCTCCACATGTGATTATCCATTATCCAGATTGGCAGACTGGCAAACGCCCCAGACGGTAGAAGAGTCTACGTATAAATAACGAGGGGCATCACTGCACCACCCTCAAGCTCCAAGCATCTGTCCTTCTATCTGTTACGTTTCGAAATCCTCGGTCACCCCAATTTGGCTCACCCCCCATCTAGCCCCCTCACCGAAGTAAGTAGCGGGCATAGTCTGAAGATGTCCACTCATACCACCTGGAGCTCGTTCCTTGCTTGTCCCACCCAGCTCTACCCCTCATTTACCCCTCCATTTTGCATCAGCACCGACTCCAGATCTTCTTCTCCATCATCTCTCATCTGGGTTCGATCCTTATCATCAAGCAGCCCTTCTCATCTGCTAAATCTGCCTCTTCGTCTTGTTCTAACTAATTCCCTTTTCTGCAACAACAGAGTCCTCTGTTTACACAATGGTTAAAGCCGGTAGGTTGGATGCGAAGAAGTCCCCCAATTCGAGTGACTGTATCTCACTAGGAAACTTATAGCTGTCCTCGGAGCTTCTGGTGGCATTGGCCAGGTTTGTATACCCACTCTTGAGCTCTCAGCACATCTCTAACCAAGACCTCTAGCCTCTTTCTCTCCTCCTCAAAACCTCTCCTCTCGTCGATGAGCTTGCCCTCTACGATGTTGTCAACACTCCGGGTGTCGCCGCCGATCTTTCACACATCTCTTCCGTTGCCGTATGTCATGCCAGGTCGGGAAGCGCTGCGGGCTGCAGGACTAACGTGAACGACAGAAAATCTCCGGCTACTTGCCCAAGGATGACGGCTTAAAGCATGCTTTGACTGGCACTGACATTGTCGTGATCCCAGCTGGAATTCCTCGTTAGTCAAGCCAATTCCACATGTATATGGTGACAGTTGCACTAACATATGCGTATCCTAGGCAAGCCTGGCATGACCCGTGATGACCTCTTCAAGATCAACGCAGGCATTGTTCGTGATCTCGTCAAGGGTATTGCCGAATACAGCCCCAAGGCTTTCATCCTCATCATCTCAAACCCCGTCAACTCCACCGTCCCCATCGCTGCCGAGGTCCTCAAAGCCGCTGGCGTCTTTGACCCTACACGCCTCTTTGGTGTCACTACTCTGGATGTTGTTCGTGCAGAGACCTTCACCCAGGAGTTCTCCGGCCAGAAGGACCCATCTACCGTGACTATCCCCGTTGTCGGTGGCCACTCCGGCGAGACTATCGTTCCCCTCTTCAGCAAGGTCTCTCCTTCCTTCCAGGTCCCTGCAGACAAATACGATGCTCTTGTCAACCGTGTGTACCCCTCTAAAACTGTGACCAAACAGAATATGTCTTGCTGACTTTTGCTCAGGCGTCCAGTTCGGCGGAGATGAGGTCGTTAAGGCCAAGGATGGTGCCGGTTCTGCTACCCTCTCTATGGCTTTCGCTGGTTTCAGGTGTGCCATTTTGCTTGATCCTCAGCGCGGCATGCAAAGCTGACATGATAACAGATTTGCGGAGAGCGTCATCAAGGCATCCAAGGGCCAGTCCGGAATTGTCGAGCCAAGCTACGTGTACCTGCCCGGTGTTCCCGGTGGCGAGGAACTTGCCAAGGCCACAGGCGTTGACTTCTTCTCGACCCCCATTGAACTTGGGGTGAGTGTCTAGATTCAGTTGATTGAGATGCATAGTTCTGTGGCAGGATGCTAACATGATAAATAGCCCAATGGTGTCCAGAAGGCCATCAACATTCTCGATGGCGTCACCGATGGCGAGAAGAAGCTGCTCGAGGTGGCTATCAAGGGCCTCCAGGGCAACATTAGCAAGGGCGTTGAATTCGTCCAGAGCCCACCAAAGTAAACGCGCCCGCCCCCGCCCCCGCCCACAATCCCCAGTACTCTTCCATGCATTGGTCGGTCTTTGTATGCTGCTCGCATTCCTATTCCAACCACAGCCTATTTTCCGCGGTCTCATCAGAACTGCCGCAATGAAAGAGCTTCGCTAATTGATGGTATTCGGGAAAGATAGGCTTTGAATCATGAAAGAATAATATGAAGCCTCATTGGCGGTGATGAGCATGAATAATACCGGTTAGATCTGCAATCCATCCTACAGGGACAATGCAGAGCGAACACAGAATATTTCTTCGCATTCGTATATGTCGCGTAGGTCCTTTCCCGAGGATGCGCTGATAAACATAGCAAAATGATTTGGAGTGTCGCTTTGGGCGTCCATGATCTCGGTGACTGGGTGTAGGGTTCTCGGGCTGATGGCGTCTATGGTACTCTTCAAGATTTGTTTATCGTTTTTATTTGAAATGTCGCGCCAGGAAGCTCCGTAGTTTCGGCTTGGACGGTTGTATTGATACCCAGGTTCGACAGTGCACCGCGAATGACACCACAAGGAAACCAAAGATACTAGAATACTGGTTAGAGAGCCAGTGTTCATTATAGTAAACGCGCAATGACGAGTTGCCTTACTGCTTGTGCCATAGACACGGCCTCACTCCTGACGGACATGCTCATTCGTGCAAAAGGTCGAAACGAGTTGTCTGTTAAGACGTATACTCCCTGACAGCCAGATTCCATATCAGCCCTGATTAGGTCTTGATTATGAACAGAGCACCCAAGCAGCACTCACGCGATGGTTCGTCTTTAGATTATCGATTTGCTTCTTGAACAATGTCGTCCATAAATCTTTGCATAAGAACTTGATGACATCGAGGTTATCCGTGAAACGGGGTCGGTCACGAGAAAATCTGCAAAAATGCGGAAAAGGCACATTAGCATAGGAGTCCTTAGAACGTACAATTTCGGCACCAGTTCAACCCGGATTCTCTGCGAACAAGTAACTCGCATCAAGGGGCGCAGGTGAGAGAATGCGAGGATGCTGCGATATATATAACCTGCAACGGCGTACCTTTCGGCAAGGCCTTGCCCGACTCTATAGCCCAATGATTCGAGGCGGAAGAACGCCGTTTCCTTCGTCTCCTCATCGTCGAGAAGTCTATCGTCCGCTGCGAGATCTTTGGCTATCCGCTCGGCCATCGGAACCAGCTCGATGAGGAGGAAATCAAGGCATGATGCGCCGACCAAACGAGTTCGGGATTCGGAAATCATGGGGTTTGTGCTGGACGCATCGAACGACATGGCGGTGATGGGCGACGCGGAGAACGAGTCGTTGATCAATTAGAGCGGAGGACGGAGAGAAAGTTGTAGTGACCAGTAAACCGACTCAAGCGCTGTCGTGAGTCCAGGATTCCAGGTGGTCATTCGAGGGTGAGAGAGAACTTGAGTACTATAAGCTCTGCGGAGTCGAGTCCCGAAAGGACTAATCAGTCGCTCGGGATGTTTAGCGGCTCCTTGACGGTAGCCTACAGTATTCATCTACGTACATTGAAGCATGCACCCCCCCCCATATATTTGAAAGGAGACTGACGTCTTATTATGAATAAAGTTTGAATTGTGGTACCGAGAAGAAAACTTGCGATAATAACTAATGAATTACCCCCATTGACCGAACGGCTTTAGTCGCTAAAATGTCGAATCTACCCTGTCCAAACGCCCAAATGACCATTGACGCAATCGTCCTCTGTACACCGAAACCAAGTCACGCCGCAACACCACCAGATGCGTCGTTTATAGATTTTGAACAGCAACATTGTCTTGAATAATTTGACCATCAGTCTGGAGCGAATGCCGGAAGAGGATAAGAGCCCCTATATGGACCTCGATGATCTTGTCGAGGCAAAGGCCGAGGAAGATTAACGGCTTGTCGTTTTGGTGGCCTTACTGGAGAATCGTCACCGTCATCGTCGTCGCTCACCGTCAGATCAATTACAGGGGCTGGGCGTTTGTTCGTTGACCATGTGGAGGACGGCTCCCGCGACCTAGCTGGTGTTTGCTGTACCACGTCCAAAGCAGGAAGAGACTCTTGCTTTACAGGTGTGACCCCGGGTTCCCTTATCTCAATCAAGTCATCGTCGTCAGTCGCAGGTGTAGCACTATCGGCCCCTGTCGTTGCCGTTTCATCTTTGGGATTGGACCATCGACCATCCGGTTCTATGGTGACTTGCTCGACGTCGACTGGGGTCGAGTGAAGTATATCATCAACGTACCTATACAATTAGTGAAGAACTTGAGATGAAGAAGAGCTCCAAATGAAGCAACTATTGGAAGCTTACTGGTCGACGTTAAGGGATTCGTAGCTTGTTGCCTTGGCGCAAACCGGGCAAGTCCAAGTGGGCGCTTGTTCTTGCAATTGGAGAAAGGATGATGCGTCAAAGCACTGGTTATGCGTACACAACACGGAGCGACACGGCACCTGTATTCGTTGAGTTGAGAGAGGGCATTTCAGCGACATCACGGTTGACGTAGCAACTATGTCCGCATCTTCGGCCTTGCTTTTCACTGTTATGTGTTAGAATTTCAGTCTCGCTGATTTCTTCGGTGACACACACTTTCTTGAAGCACCTGCTCCTTCGTAATTGTCTTCCTTTGTTTCAGCTTATTTACGAGCTCGTCGATCGCCGTGCATTCAACCAGATTTGCGAGAACGAAAAAGCGCTGTTGACCAACTGGTAAGGGCGACTTTGCCATATGTTTTAGCCTAAATTTGGACTGGCTTACCTTATGGGTAAGAGCATAAGTCATCACAACGTGATTCGTATAGCCTGCTTTCTTCCGAAGATAACCTGTTATGTCCGCTGGTCTTGTTGTCCCAGGTTTGTTCTTAAGTCCTCGAAGGTTAGCTTTCACCTCATCGAGATTCGCTTTGAGTTCGACTTGATGAGGGAAAGCAATATCAGACTTAGTGAACTGGTTAAGCCCAGTGTCGGCGGCACAGAAAACCATGACACGCAGCCTAGGATCTGTCGATAATCTTGACGCGACATCTGCGCTGAGGAGTATCCTAAGTTCCACACTATCTCTCGTATGTTCTCGTGCTACTTTAAACGGTTAGACGAGTTTTATAGAACAATTGGCCGCACATGTGGTGGTGGAGAGCTCACCTTTGCATTCTATAGTAGGTGTGAGTTGACTTATTATCCTATAAAAAGGACTGTCCTTGAAGATTATGGGCCCTGAAATATCATAAGAAGGCAGACTTATAGTAATGTTATGTATGGTCATACCAGATGCGGACCCATGTGAGGGTATTGACATCCCTATGGGCGATGGTCTGTGTTGCGATTGCATGGACTGGTTGGTTGAGGCGTGTTGATAAGGGTGGCCTAGAGCGGGTGGCTGTACCGACGGAGACGGGGGCAATGCGCGATGCGCAGTGCCATATATGAACTTTCTGAGGGAGTCATAAAGCTCAAGCTGGCCTGAGCTGTAGTGCCGTTCAAGACCTGGTGTTGGTTCGGCCATTAGCATGGGTTTTGGTTGCGGTCATAAACCAAAGAGAAAGATGAACAAACATTCGATGATCCGTATTTGAAGCGCAGCTTTCACCCCCGAGACCGCCAGCCCCTCAAATCTCAAAATTTCCTTCAGTTGCGCATTTGTCAGGGTCTTGATCAAAGCGATCACGCTCTGAAGATCAGATGACTGGCCAGAGGCCATCGTGGGGACGGACTCCAGAGTAAGTGTTAATGGCCAGAGTGTCGAGGAATATGGTTCAACGAGGAAAGCTTTTTCTGACTGAATTCATTCAAAGACATCTCAATTTCCAATCTTGAAGCAATGGTGTGATACCAGTTATAAGAAAACGCCGCTGCACTTGCTGGTCAGCAAATCAACTTCGAGGCTCGCGACTGCCGCTCAGAGGCGTGCGGAGGAGCCAAGCGTCTCCGATCGGATGACATAAGACCGCTCGGAGGTGGAGGGTCGAAAATCTAAAACTTTTTCCCAAAACCACCAACCTCGGTGGCAATCAAATCGTTCTGAATCTACCTATATTCTCTCTCGACCATATTTTGTGACATACTTACGCTGCGGAAAATGGCAAAAAGTGTTCGCGCAAGTGTGCAGAAGCGCAACAAAGCAAAGCTTCGCTCTACAGTCTTTGGGCCTGCTGTGGATGCTCGGACTGAAAGATTATCAGCAAAGTTGCAGGAGCTCGCTGCTCAGCCAAAACCGAACAACCAAGCACAGTCGAAGGCGGGCGAAAGCACCATGAACATGGGTATGCAATCATGTTTTGGTTCCTGCTATCATAGGCCAAATCCGATCCCAGCTAACAGCAATTAGAGACACAGGATGAGAATGCCAAGTCAAATTCAAGTGAAGGTAAGTAGTCTCTGTCAACTGTGCTTCTCCTCTGATTCTAACGATATTGCCTATCTAGCCATGGATATTGATTCCTCAAAAACCAGCAGTGGGTGCTCGCAGCGCTCGGGACGAATCCAGAAACGTCAGAGGAAAAACCGTTCATCCATCGTTTTCAAACCGCATCCATCAAAGGCCAAGAAAGCACCCAGGAAGAAATAAAGCACAACAATCCCTTCCTAATCACCAGATCACGAAGATGCGCACTCTCGTCCTACCAAAATTCAGTAGCCCCACTCGCTGCGCTTTTATACGAAGTGGGCTTCGACTATCCGCCATGGCCTTGAGAATCAACTCGCGTGAAAAGGCGAGAGCGATGCAAATTGGGTGTCCGACAACATCCATTGATGCCTCGTCTGCTACTCTCGGGCTGTTGCAAAGGACTGCAAACCATAAACGCCTCAGCGGGTGGGAGAAATCCTGGAAGGCGCTCTTCTATTTTGGAAGGAGAAGTCTGGGATTGGGTTCTGAGCTTGGCCTTGCCCTACCAATCTTGTGGTACCAGCATGGCACCGTTTAATCTGCTGTTATTTCTATACCCCTCTTTGTTCAGATTTTCTACTCTGTACTACGTACGGCCTACTCAAATTCATTACATATGGTAGTCAAATCGAAGAAAACAAGGTTATCGTTAAGCGTGGGCCTATGTCGAGATAAGCAGGCGGTGAATCCGGTCCTTTTATGTCGATCCATCGGGGCACATAAACAGACAATTATAGAGGTACTCTGAAATCTGAATGGACTTTGACCATAATGATGGTCTTATAGAGCTGCGAGAGATTGTGCGTTGCTCGTAATAATCCAAGCAGTGCTGTGATGGCCAAGATCACGGTTGTGCCAGCAAATTGGCTGGTACTCGTGGCCAATGTTCTCATCCCCTTCGCCATCGCGGCTTTCTCTGTCGGATTCTTCCCCTATAAACCTCTGATTCCAGGCCTGGCAACGTTTAGGGAGTCTGAAGATGCTCCGCCAAAGATCTTTGACAAAGTTGTCTTCATGGTGGTTGATGCTTTGCGAAGGTAAGTAGATGCATCTCTTACCCCAAGTATCCCAGCTGAAAGACAAAGTGACTTCGTTTATTCGAACAACTCCGGGTTCCAATTTACTCAAAGGTCTGCCCATCTCAATTTGCTATTGAACAGCTATTGATCCTCATAGCCTCATACGATCCGGTGCCGCAATCCCCTTTACCGCTTATGCAGGCTCCCCCACGGTTACGATGCCTCGTTTGAAGGCCATTACGACAGGGTCCGTGCCATCTTTCCTTGACGTTATTCTTAATATCGCTGAGTCTGACACATCGTCTACACTCGCCTATCAAGACACGTGGCTGGCTCAGATTAGAGCACAAGGACAGCAACTCATCATGTATGGGGACGATACTTGGTTGAAGCTGTTTCCTGGAATGTTCAATAGAACGGAGGGGACGACGAGCTTCCTCGTATCAGTTAGTTGCATTGTTTCGTTACCGCGATAGTGGCTCGGACTGACTAACGATTTATCAAGGATTTTACTGAAGTAGACACAAATGTGACTCGCCATATTCCTAGGGAGCTGATTCAAGATGACTGGTCAGCTCTAATTATGCATTACTTGGGCTTAGATCATATAGGACATAAAGCTGGACCGCAAAGGTAACGTACCTTGACGAATCCAACCATGGCTTCGTTCTAATCCTCATATAGTTCACATATGATACCGAAACAGCAGGAAATGGACTCGATGGTCACGCAAGTATACAGAGCTATGGAGAAAGAGACACATTTACAGTCGACTCTTTTCGTTCTCTGTGGCGACCATGGGATGAACGATGCTGGGAACCACGGTGGCTCTTCCGCAGGTGAAACCTCAGCAGCCCTGCTCTTCATATCGCCAAAATTCCAAGCCATAAAGGCTGGCAGAGAGAGCCCCGTGGATGCGGTGAATGAGCTACAGTACTACCGCGTTGTGGATCAAACCGATATCACGCCAACTCTGGCTGGTCTTCTGGGACTTCCAATACCACTGAACAGTCTTGGAGTATTTATCCCTGAGTTTTTGGACCTGTGGCATCTTGGTAAGAGGCATCTGCAGCATCTGCATGAATTTCGTCTCGACTAATCCGTTTGCGACTTGCCTCTTGGATCACAGGCTCCCAAAGAATACAAATGCTTGTCGAAAACTCCAAGCAGCTGCTGCGAACACTCAAAGAAACATTTCCAAATCAAAATCTGGAAGAAGGGAGAATACTTGCTAATTGCTATCCGAGTTCTCAAAGTGGCCTTGACAAAGCTCAATGTGCATGGGCTCGAGCACAAGAAATACTCTTCCAGCATGATGCAACTGGTGGAAACGATGTGCAGGCTGAGATCGAATCGGCTCTTCTGCACTTCCTCAAAGCTTCCCAGGACGTGATGAGCGGTACCGCCAGCAACTATGATCTCAAATACCTTTCTCTAGGTATATGCATCGCTGGCCTTGCCGTTCTTTTCACTTTACCTGCGACATATAAAGCTCTATCAAAAAACCGACAGTCCGGGCTGTTCCTGACGACAAGCATTCTACTTCACGGGACCATGATGTTTGCAAGCAGTTATGTGGAGGAAGAACAACAGTTCTGGTACTGGATATTCACAGGTTGGGTTTTCTACTTACATGCCAGATCAATTCAATCGCAACGGCACTACTCTCTTTCTGCCGATAAAGTACCCCGTTCTCTGACACACGCGCTTAGTGGGGTGGGAGTAATTGCATTAGCAGCCTCCCACCGAATCTTGAGACGCTGGAACCAAACTGGCCAGAAGTTTGCCGCCGATCCAGATATTGCACGGGTCTATTTTCCGAGTCACCAGCATAGCCTTTGGGCTCTCGTGGGCCTAACTTATGCTGATGTCTGTCTAAATCTAATGAACGACTATACTTCACCCTTGATGTGGCGTCTGTTCTGTCTCGCCATAACCATAGTGGGCTTCACATTCAAGTTAGTTTTCGCGGCTTCTGAGTCTCCCGAACTTCTCAACGAGTCCCCTCTCAATATAGTTGCGACGTCGCTCAATGGGTTATCGCTGGTCTCCTATGCGAGGCTTACGGTGGGTGGTATTGCCTTGCTTCTGGTTCTCTCGACATTCCTTTCCCGGACAAAAAATGTCTTGTACAGAGTAGCAGGCAAGTAACGAACCCCAAGACTTGACTTCACTGTTATTCTGACTGTATTCTGACTGAGCACAGTGCCTCACGAAGCCTTGACACTTGTCCTTATGACTCAGTCGAGAGTAACGAATGTTCCAATATTCTTAATTTCTAGGCTGCAACTCAAAATTCTAGCCTCCATGGATTTGACATCTGTTGAAGCCAGCGTAACGTCTTTGCTCATGCAGTACACAACTTTCTTCGCATTTGGTGGCTCGAACGCTATATCTTCTGTCGATCTTTCTAATGCATATAATGGCATCGAGAACTACAACGTCATTCTAGTCGGAACACTGACATTTGTTGGCAACTGGGCTGGTCCAATATGGTGGATGTCAGCCACGAAGCTTCTTAAAGCAAGAGGAGGTTCAGGCGCACGCCAGGCTCACATAACACTCTCGACCTTTCACGTGGCTTCTTCATTGATATCTGTGATGGCTGCGTGCACAGCTTTGAGGACCCATTTGTTCATCTGGACCGTCTTTTCGCCCAAATACCTATACACAATATCTTGGGCAATTCTTCACCACTTTGCGGTGAATTTGCTGGGTGAGCTGCTTCCCGTTTGCCTGTAGAAGTCGCGCTGGTGACTTCTAGCATGCCATACCATATTCTTCAAAATGTGTATATATGATTGGATATAAATGAAATAGATATTCTCCGTTGGGATTATCATGGGTCGTAGGCAGGCGTTAAGCAAGATTGTCGTTCGTGACTAACATCACAAGAGACCGTCGAATAAGTCATCAATTGTGTTCCTTTTCTTTTTCTTTTTCCTTAGATTTGCTGTATCTGATGCCTTGGCAACACTAGATTTTCTCGAAGTGGTACGCGCAGTGTTCTCCAGGATTGACCGCGATGTCTGTTTCTGTTCGGAGCTTCGGGCAACCTCCTGGGCCTCGGCAGTACGTGGCAAAGCTTCTCCCATGTCTTCTTGTTCTTTCGATATTCTCATGTGCGGTGATAAAACGAGCCTTTGGCTAGCTTCTACGGGAGGGTGCGATTTGAGTTCCTTGTCAATCCCAGTTATTTTCGAGAGCTGCGCAAGAGTAGCGATAAGCACAGTGCCCAGAGTTGAGAACTGGACATCAGCTACAACTACCGAGAAAGCCCTAGAGATAAAATCAGCGCGATGTCGCGAGAAAATTGTTCTGGTGTAACCAAACTCACACGTAACACCTTGGTAGGATTCGATCAGCCAAGAACCGTCTGGAGGACTCAGCGGACGCGCGGAAATCTCCTTCATCGCTTGGACTCAAAGACGTGACAAGATTCCAAACAGTCCGTTTCAGAATAGACAGCCATTTCCACCATTTCGTCCTGCCGTGCTGGTTTCTGTTGCGGTGGAATATCAGGTGAATTATGGAATGGACACGAAGGAGTTCATCCCCGTCCATATTATGTGCGTTTTATCTGCCGGTGACTTGAATCGAGCCCGCGAGGTTCGCCCAGACTGCCAGACGCATCGGGGCAATAGTAAGGGCAGCCCGAGCCTGGAGGTTGACAGCAAGAGGCCGAAGGTCCGCAGCCTTCCTGGGCTGCAGGATCGGAGATGCCCACCAAAAGTGGTCAGTCAGCCTCGGTCCGTGCGGGCTCGCCTACAGCCTACCTACATGGTCCACGTTTTCGGGCTGTGCTTACGTAGTCTTGATTTCGAAGAGCCAACTCTAATATTTGACCTGCAGACATCAACAAAGAAAGCACTTTTCTCTCAATTCGAGCGGTTTGACTAAGTAGATGGAGAACAAAGCCCGTGTGTCTGTTCTGCTTGCCTGTTCTCCCCCCTCCCCTTCTCATCATTATATTATTCATCGATGTGTAAACCTCACACATGACTTCCAAACGGAGATGAACCCAACAATCAGACTCAAACTGAGACACCACAACCAAGTCAACCTGGGCGTAGAATGGCTATCTCTCATGAATCAAAACCCGTTGGTAGCCCCTCCCCAGGCCCGTAATGCACTCGGAACAAGAAAACCATATATGAACAGGGTTGAAGTACACAAGTAAAATCGAGGTAGATGAAAACAAAAATCGCAGCACCAGGAACATATTCTTGTACACAAACAGGTCAACACTCCCGACTCCTGCAAAGATAGTTGCAGCTATCAAACCAGGCATTAAGAGGTTCTAGGGCCTTGCTCGGGGAGAACTGAGTCATACCACATTTTCATTCCAGGGTATGTGCAAGGGGCGCTTTTCAGGCCATTGCTCATAGCAGTAAATGGGCGTCGAGGAGCGACAGTCCGAACGTATACAATCTCGCGCTCAGCCGCAGTAGTGCCACGGTCGAATTGCGAGCGACGACGGCGCTGTTCATCTCGATACTGTTGCCCAACTCGTGGCGCGAACAGGCCTGACGATTTAATACATTTAGCAAGGGTTTTCGGGATTTGCCGGGCCACTCACCAACATGCTCTGCATTCTCGATGCTGCGCCGCATCTTCGAGGGGTTGTCTGGTCCGGGAAATCGATCCTCCTTCCCTGCAAGAGGCCCTGTACCAGTGTGGAAGATCTGCCGCCATGAGCATTTAACAAATGCGTCCAGACTCCTCTTACTGGGAGAAGCCGTACCTTTGGGCGAAATGAAGGGTGTTCGAGCATCACAGAACTGTTGCGGAACTTCTGCACTAAACAGTCCTTACCCTGGATGGCTGTTCAAGTTTCAGAGCAGGAATCTGTACTTAAGGTTCAGAGAGTACTTACTCGCGTATGAAACTTCTGCGACTTTGTCGCTGTTAAAGCAGTTCCTGAGCTTCAATTAATATCGCAGTATGACGGTTGTAATCGGAAGCCATACCAGGTGCGCCCTGCTCGCGCTTTGACAAACTTGGTCATTGTAAGACTAAACTCTAAGATAACTTGACGGTGAACGAGAAACTAACGTCGATGATATCAATGGGCTGCCCGAACATTAGTCTTTTCACTGGAGCAAGGAATGCCGCTGCTTACATCCTCGAAGTTAATGAAAGCGTAGCCAACACTGACCCAGGAGTGTCAGTACGAGTGAAGAGGTCATTATAGTAACGGGCCCGCATACTTGCAATTGTTTGCGAAATCTGATTGGGGCCACTCAGTCCTCACGCATCAAAACTTCTGATTTCTCACTTACCGATGCGTAGATACATAAAATCGTACTTTCCATGGCTGGTCTCGTCGACAATAGCCTTGAGCATAGTCTGGACAAGTCAGACAATGTCAGCAATGACACCTAAGGTAGCTTTATGAAACTTGCCTGGTCGATTTTGTTGGGAATGTTTCGAAGCATAATCTATCGAACAAGGTTGAGCGGGGTCAATGAGGATTGATGTTGGGGACACGTACGGTGGTTCGGACATCCAAGCCCAGGCGAATGCGCTCGACATCGACGGCGTTTTGGTTGGTCAAACGTAATTCAGGGTAGCGGGTGGCTTCACGACGAGGAGAAGGTAGAATCCTTTCACCCGCTCTTGTCATCCAATCCATCAAGCCAGCATGTTCACCTGGTGGAATTGTGGAGCGACCTGTAGGGCTGAGTTCCATATAAGGTGCACGGCTGTGCCGAGAAGTCCACGGCGCGTCCTCCTGGTAAGAGGCATCCAGGCAGGGCACATTTCCTTTTGCAGAGCATGGACTTTGGGGAGAAGGGTATGGTTCACTCTCTACATCAGGTTTGAACAATGAGACTTCGACAACGCAGTCCTTCAAAATATCCAATTAGCGCTGATGCAACCGAGAAATACATTTTTGGGACTTACATCCACGGAGGTGCCATTGAGAGTTGTCATGACATTTTCGGCGTCACGATTATTGAAATACTCAATGTGAAACTCGGCGATATTCTCCTGGCCGGAGAGTAGAGGTGTGTACGTCTTGATATCCCCAAATGTCATGGCAAGTGTCTCGAGTGACCGAGCTACTGTCTGTTGGTTTAATCCAGGATTCCGACTGTCATAGTAGACAGTAGCCAGCAGCTGCCCTTCGTAGTCCGATGTCTGAGAAAGAAGAGCAGGATCCAGATGTTGCACGTACTCTTTGGGAGTAAGGGGGAGGACTCGCCATTCTGGTCGAAGAAGGCGGACCTTTTCAGCTGCCTTCTTGGCTTCACGACAATCGGTGAAAGAGACATAGACCTTGCCCTTGGTGCTCAACTCGGATAGAATGGGGCCTTTGAGAGAGGTAAACTCACGTCGCTTCTGAAAGGTCATTCGCTGCGCCTAAAGAAAAAAGGAAAGAGGGAAGTGGGAGGGCGGAAGAAATACAGTAGCGGCATGAAGAGAGACTCACGTTGAAGAATCCAGCCAAAGCCATGTAAGTTAGGCTTGTTGGAACATTTTCAATAAGTAGAGCACGAGCTTGCAGCTCTGGCTCGATCTTCCCCCGGATTGGGCTGAGGGGATGCCGGTCCCTATGAATTCTATCACTTCCAATAGCGCCGAAGGCAGGTAGAGACCGCTCGAGGCGGCTGGTGGACGCAGCACCCGCAGCACCCGAGTCTGCATTGGAGTTGGCTGCCAAAAAGCTGAGATTGCTAGGCGACAGATCCTTCTTCATAAAGTGAGCTCTGTTCGCAGCTGCAGAGTCCGCCATTCCAATGGGTGTGAAGCTCGCAGCAGTAGGAGACAGCTGTGGCCGACTAGACCCAGTTGTAGAGACAAGAAACGGGTCCGACGAAACGCTATAGTGTGTCAACAGCAGTTCACGCTTCATCCATCACTTACTTACGTCGAGCAGAACTGTCTGAAGCCAGTCCAGTCTTCTAGAGGACCGCACGCACTCGAATCAGAAAGTGTTTTGGATCGCACATCCTCCGGTGAGAATGCTGTGAGCTTCGTATCCGGCGATCCATTTGGAGAAGCAACTCCATCCGTGGAGCCAGGGCTGCTCAGCCCACGAGAAGAGTCAGTTCCTCTCATTTTGATGGCGAGAGTCGTAAGGTTTCAGTAGGCTGGGGATTTGTTTCACTCCCACGTAAACGCCAGTTGTGTTAACAAAGCAACAGAGGCAGAAGTGTGACTTTGACCTAGAGAGCCGGTCAAGAAAGAGCGAATCGGACTAAAGCAAGTAATGGCCGTAGAGCATGCTAAGATAAATGCAAGTTTGGTGAATGCGATACTCTTCACAAAGTTGGAATGCTCATGAAAGTGAGGCTGGGAAAGAAGCTTCGGGTTGAAAGCAAGGCCAAAAGAAGTGAGAGCTGAACTAGACATATTATGTGTCTGGCTAGGTCACCAAGGCATAGTAGAATCACTGGATGGCACTAGCATCATGGATAATCACCTCACCTGCCACCATGAGAGCAGAGCGGCAGACCTCTACTACTATGCGCTACCCAAAGAAAGCAGATGGGATCAATCTTCCCCAGTCTGAACGTGACAAGTGTTAGCTTATATAGCGTACCATGAAGGAGACTTCTGAAATCATTTTCAGTTATCAGAATTGATTGCCAAAGAGATTATTCTCATACAGTGTTCGAGCCATCCATCGAACAGGGCGGCTGCACGCGAAACATGATTGTGCACCTAGAATGTGAAGAAAAGAGCCCTTCTTTGATATATACCAGCTGTCCCATTACCTCTGGCTGGTTATGCGTAGCCCTTCGTCACGAGCAATAGCCAGAGGGGGACGTTCGCCTAGGGCCCCAAGTCGTCCTGTTGCACCGAGTCATCAGGGACGTTGCAGACTTGTAGTATGAGTGAATATGAGGTCAGGCAAGTACTCTGTAAGGGAGCCACAGCCGGCACGGTAGTAGGTAGATAGTAGGTAGATACTACTGTAATACCGGTGCTTTCTACTGGTGGATTGACGTGTGCAGGGCCGGTGGGTTGCTTGGCATAGAGTATGGAGCCCGTAGAGGCGTAGGTACATCATCCGTCATCCACAGTTGGCTTTCACCCGGCGCCGATTCGGCTACTCCGTTCCCGTTCCAGATTCGAAGATCACCAACGCATCGTCAAAGGGCGCAGTGCATGTGAAGGGCAAGGTCCACGGCGTGTAAAAGCGACTCATGCCCATGTCAATGGGAGCGCTAAACTGAGCCGCTTGATTCGGCTTTTCCCCGATCAGTCAACCTCACGCGCCCCTGCAGAGCCCCGACGAGCTGTGGGTACCACGTTGCCAACATGCCCTCTATTGCTCCATCACGGAGTGAGTCTTCATATGTGTTGAATCAGGTCAGTATGCTCCAAGAACTCCGCTGAACACCGATGGCTAATTGGGCGATGCTCACAGATAATAATATCTCCATCAGATACCGATTATCTCGACCAATTGATCCCTTCAATCAAAGAATACAGCGTCGGCAACAACACATCCGAGCTGTTACGCTCTCTCTCAACATTTGCTACCGACAAAGAGGCAGAAATCGAGACCATCTGCAATACAAATCACCAAGAGTTTGTCTCTTCTGTCAATCAACTTCTTCACATCAGAGAGGGCACCGTCAGTTTGACAGCGGAGATTTTAAACCTCAACCAGTCAATACAGGCGAGCACAGAAAAACTGGCGGAGCAGAAGAAAGCTTTGGTAGAGTCACGACGTCACCGACAGAACATCGATGAGACATCGCGTGCGATTCAGGATTGTCTTGAGGTCCTCCGTCTAGCAAACCAGGTCCATGATCTACTGGCCAAGAAAAACCATTATGCGGCACTCCGCGCCCTAGAAGAGCTTCAAAATGTGCACCTCAAGGGGGTCACCCAATTTCAAATTGCCGACATGATCCAGCGCTCCGTCCCAATCACTCAAAGAGCGATAGCTGAAGCAGTCATGTCGGACCTAAACACATGGCTGTACAGAATACGAGAGATGTCGCAATACCTCGGTGAGATAGCTCTGTACCACACAGAATTGCGAAAAACCAGGCAGAACGAAAGAGCTGCGAAACTGCCTTACCTTGAGCATTTCAAGCTAAACTCAGCCATCGAGTTGGTTTGCGACGAGCACGAAGAGTATGATCTCCTACAAAATGAGGAGCTTCAAGTTGACTTTACTCCTCTTTTCGAGTGCCTACATATACACCAGTCGCTAGGTCAGATGGAGAAGTTCCGGGTCGAGTATGCAAACACCCGCCGCCGACAGAAGGAACTCCTACTACCGGCCTCAGTCACCTTGGTGGATGATGATGGAGCGAGTCTACATAATCTACTTGAAGAGATGGCCGGATTTGCAATCGTTGAGCGCTCTACCATGAAGAAAGTCCCCGACATGAGATACCCAGTTGACGTGAGGTGACCCCTGCGGTGCGGATAAAATCATGGTGTTAACAGTTAGCACCAGGTTGATGAACTATGGGACTCAATGTGCCAGACCGCCGTGGGTCTGATATCAAAGGCACTTCACGAAGTCGACAATGCCGAAAGCTTGCTTAAGATTAAGAATCTCATTGCCTTATTCATGCAGACAATGAATGTGGGTGGGTCTAGGGCGTCTGAAACAGTACATGCTAACATCTGGGCTCAGACTTGGGGCTTCGCGGTCGGCGCTTTTGACAACCTGCTTCTGATTTTATTCAGGAAATACGCGGAATTGCTCAAACGACGATTCAGTGATGATTTCCAGGAGGTTCGCGGGTTGATGGCCCCCTTGTCTACGTCTATGCTAACATCTTCAAGATCGTATCCACGGATGACTACATGCCTATGCCGATACAAACACCCGAGGAATTCGAAAAAGTACTCAATGTGAGCTGGTATATTCCCAATGAGCCACAAGAGCAAGCGTATGTTGTCCCCCTTGCCGGACTCAATATAATACCTATAAGAATCAAACTAAACTTAGTCGTTAGCTTTCCTTGCGTCTTGCCATTCTCGCAGATGTACCCATTATGCTGCATCGATATCCGGAATTTCCTCAATCAGTTCTATTTCTTTGCCAATGATGATTTTTCAAATCCGGGAATTATCGATGAAACGTTAAAAGATGTGGGACTCGCCATTACGAACGGACTTGAGGATTTTGCTGACTGTACCAGGCCCTGGACGAACTTCTCTCTACTAGAGTCTGTGACACCCTCGTTGAGCGTCTGCACTCTCAGTATCTTGGGCAGATTGTGCAGATTCTTATCAATCTGGAGCACTTTGAACATGCATGTCATGAACTCGAGTTATTGCTTGCCGCTGCCAGATCACAGAGCTCCTCGAGTGACCCAGTAGCTTTGAAAGCCACAGGCAAGTTTCGCGATAACAAAAAGGCAGCAGAAAAACGCATCTTTGAGGTAGTCAACTCTAAGATTGACGACCTCATCGAAACTGCAGAGTATGACTGGATTTCCATTGCAGCTCCTACAGAGCCGAGCAATTACATGCAAACCCTCACCCGTTTTCTATCCAACATCATGAACTCAACACTCCTCGGGCTTCCCAAGGAGATCAAAGAGCTCATTTACTTTGATGCGCTCAGTCACGCGTCAACCATGATCTTAGTATGTTACTGTGTTGCTGCCACGCCCTTCACCGACCTAGCTAATCGACCATGTAGGCCCTCCCACTTTCTCCAGAAGTGAAACGAATCAACCCCAACGGTGTGATGGCTCTTGCAAAAGACGTCGAATACTTATATCAATTCGTTGATAGTCTTAACAACCCCATTCTTCGGGAAAATCTGGATGAGCTCCAGCAGACGGTGCAACTGATGCAGGCCGACAACGCGGATGAGTTCTACGATATTTCCATGCGAAACAAAAAGTACGGACGTGTAGATGCGATCAACGGCCCAACCTTGTTGGAGAAGTAAGTAGCTTACCCGAGATGATCGAGTTTGAATCCATATTGACCATCGCAGGCTTACGCATACGGTCCAAAACCCCGTGAAAATGGATAAATTCCCAACTCTCTCGTCAAGGTTTGGCAAAAAGTCATAAGGGCACGGCTAGCGAGCTATTTATACCGAGGCAGGGAAACCGGTAGCTCCATTCCCCCAATATCCAGTCATGCGCGCTTAAGACTATCATCAATATTCGTAGGCTCTCTTTTATGAGACATATCTTCCCTCCTCTTAGCATAAGCGCAAGCCAACATCGTAAATGAAGAAAAAGACAAGCCTTGGGTATGTTCGAACATAATATGGCAAACGTTTAAACATGGCACTGAATATCAAATGTTGGTCTCTACCCTAGACCATTGTCACTGAGTGCCTCGTAGAGAATGAGTGCCCGGCGCGGGCAGATTCACAAATAGTCACTCCGGATCACTGCGAAATTGAAGGTATAATATTAGCCTTCTAGTGTGTTGCCAAGCGTTTGAAACGAATAAGACCGGGAGTTAACAGCGCATACCTGCTGTGGAGGGAGGTGGGGATAGGTGGTGTACATTCCCTCGAACATTTGAGGTTGAGGCTGTGCGTACGCCGCTGTCGGATCCGACTGTACAGCTCCTCCATACATAGCTTGTTGCCGGTATTCCTGGTCTTGTAAAGGATGTTGTCCTAGTGTACTGTAGTCCGGTGGTGCCATATGGTGAGGATGGTGCTGAACGCCGTGTTGAGCTGGGGGTAACTGGCCCGCAGCCGTAGGTGCGGCAGCTCCAGCTGGGGCTGCTGTCTGACTCGAACGCTTCGCATGCGACGTGGCTTCCTCGCGGGGAACGATGTCAATGAGGAAATCAAACATGTCAGATTTGGACAATGCCGCAGCGATATCCGACCTCTGCAGCGTTCTTCTTTTGTTGTCCTCCGCATGAATCCATGCGCGCATAGTCAACTCGGTGATAAAAACGTCGCAACCTTTGGCAAACAAGATTGGCGCCTCGGCAGAAATCATTTTGACCTCCGGATCGGCCTTCATAACTTTCTTGATCCGGGCTAACGGAAGTTGGTGTATCTTATAATCATGGTTATCGGTTTCCAGGTGATTGATTACATGCTGCCAGTAGGTTGTCAAAGTGTCGCGCGCAGTCCCTTGTAACCCCTGGTTGACCTAGAAAAGCAATGCACATTTAGCGACGACAATGGACGAGGAGTGTGAATACACACATTGGCCCATGTACCGGTGTAGAGTTCAGCGACTGGAGCATATCCCTGGGCGGCGAGCTATGGATGGTGCGATGCGAGGTTAGCTTGACGGGCAGAGAATCCAGTGTTCATATGGAGAGGTATACCGCCGCACTGGCACCTGAGAATAGTGTCAGACTAATGTCACTGTCGCTTGAATGAATGTCAAATGCACACGGGTTCAAGAAGGGAGTACTTACCGTAGTGTCCACCATTTCTTGTGTCGTAGACGGGCTGCTGCCTGCCCTGCTGCCCAGAGCTTTGCTGTGTTTGTTCCATAACTTTGAGATTGAACCTTTCAACGAAGATAGAGAGGTCGGTTCAAGGTATCAAGGATTCAGCTCAATTGGATGAATCTAGAACCCAGTTTGAGCGCCGGAGCGGGCACGGGTCGAGGAGCGGTTCAATGAATCCACGAAATTTCCAGGCCGAAATCCGCCTAAAATCCCCTTTTTGTGTGGGCGCGATGATTATCAACCGACAATGCCCTTGCTGTAGAGATTACCGCAGCGTAGTGTTGGTTGGGTAGGCAATTATCAAATTGTCAAATCAGATACGGAGGCATGAGGTAGCATCCCAGGCGTCAGCGACTGGGCGTCACAAAGCGTGCCAAGAACGAGGCCAGGTCCACCTCAACTTGAGGACGGATGACGTTTGCCTCCCCTCCGCACAGGACTTAGGCAACGATGGAGATTCATTTATCTAGCTAGGCCTTGCTGACAATCTGCAATCTATTCTGTAAGTACTTCAGAATGATAGCCTGCCACTAGATACTTCCTCATTCATACGGTGAACTAGTTCTGGTTGGGCCGATGCAAGAGTGCATATTTGAATGTCGGCTCAACGAGGCTTTAAGTTGGCTAGAGAAGCCTTCACCATGTTACCATATCCTTACGTGTCTCGAAGGGAAGGGCGCAGTCTCTCATTTTAATGCCTAATAGTATCTACAGTATATACTAATTAGCATGTTTGAGCTCCACGATGTCAAGGTGGTTAAACTCTAAATAGGTAGAATCGATAAATATCCGAACAGGGCAAAACCAAATAACGGCCGGGAGCTGGTAATGGATATAGAATGCTGTTCGAAGTATCTATCTTCACGATGCGTAGCTGCTGAGTAGATCTATAATAGTTACTCCGTATCAACGTCTCCGCAGTTGACGACAAACCGCATAATTAATTATGAATGGCATAGTTGAACAGTGCGTCTGGAAACCTGAAAGGTCCAAGCTCGCCCCACAGACAAAAATTTCTGTCAAAGTGGCTGACAACACAGGAATTATTCCTCCCCGGCGCTTTATATAACTTTTCTTTTGCACATTTTGTCTCTTTCTTGCTTCTCCTTTCCTCCGCCTACCAGTCTTCATAACCCAGCTATGAGTATAGTCTCTGAACAGATTAATACAATGTCAGGCCATGACAATGACTTGACCGACGACAACATTCAACAGCTTCTACTTGACGCGGAACAGCGGCTTCGGGGGGGCGCGAGCGAGACAGCTAACGCCTCGGTCACGCCCTCACAACCCGAGCAACATTTTTCTCAGTTAGTACCTATTCTTCTTTTTTTGCTATTATGGACAGAGTCCTAAATCGCGACAGTAACGTTTCTAACCACGTCAGTATCCCGAAGCTGTCTGCCGGATGCTCCCTGCAACCCTACCTTCGTCAACAGAATGATCTCGCTGTCATTGATACTACGCGGATAGTTGACCCCATAGTGCACAATGGCAGTCAGTCATTAGCCAGTGAACGGACAGGTCCGAAGCCATCCTCGAAAAAGGTATTTAGTTTAATTTTTGTTACATCATCTCACTACTTTATCTTTCTATATTGTTCGAATGGCTATGAGGAAATTTACACACATCGCGTAAGCGCTCGATACAGTCTCTACAGCCCGTCTTGGGCTGCGCTGTTGCAATGAGAGTATTCTTGTTTCATAGTTACTCTGAGCGCCATTCTTATATCTACCCTTTTCGCTGCTGCGGTTGTCAACTGGATTTTTACTGATGAGTATATGCTCTAGGAAAAACCCACGGCCGGTAGCGATTGGTTCGATCTCCCACAGACAGAGCTGACTCTTGAGCTCAAACGAGATCTACAACTCCTACGTATGCGCTCGATTTTAGATCCCAAGCGCCATTATAAGAAGGAAAGTGGCAAGGCACAACCACCTAAATACTCCCAAGTTGGAACAATCGTTGAAGGTCCAACTGAATATTTCAGTGGCCGTATCGCCAAGCGAGACCGCAAGAAGACATTTGTCGAAGAGGCTCTTGTCCTGGAAAGGGATAATGGGCGCTTCGAGGCGAGATACAGCGATGTGCAAGACAAGAAACGGAGTGGGAAGAAAGCTTTCTACAACAACTTGAAAGCCAAAAGAAAGTCTGGAAAGAACCGACGGTGAAATGATTGAGAGTACCGCCTCGATCGACTGGATCGAGCTAAACCTAGCAGTTCCACGGAATGGCAGGCACAAACCGCGTGCGCAGTATGAGCAAAGTGGCTAGGTTACCTTAAAATCCTGGTCATCCCCAAGGCAACCCCTTCCTGGTTATCAATCTTTTTGTCTCTTGGATGGGGCCCGGGCCGACTCAAGCATTCTCGAATATGTCCGAGACGACGTGAACAACGAGCTTCTGCATTATGTTATCATCGGTGCAGTAAATGAGCCGCTTTTGAGACTTGCCTGCATATCTTGAGCCGCAGAACGGCCGGCCTCAAGCACTTCTTCATGGTTGGCTTTTCCTTCTTGCAAAATAGCATCTAACTCTTTCACATCTCTTCCCTGGATGAGGTGGTCATCCCCTCGCGGAACAGGTGAAAGGACGGCATTATTTGTCACCAAACTAAACGCGAGGATGCGAATGCTGCAGTGTCTCGCAACTATGATTTCTGGAACAGTGGACATTCCGACGACATCTGCCCCGAGCTGGCGGAGCATTCGGCATTCGGCTCTGGTCTCATAACTGCGACAATGATTCAGTGAATATGTGCACAGCCATCAAGTCGATAACATACCTTGGACCACCAGCGAAGGCATATACACCCTCATGCAATCGTCGTTTGGTTGTCGGATCAATTACTTTTCCCCAAGCCTCGTGGACTTGGCGGCGCAGGTCGAGATCGTAGGCGTCTGATAAAGGTGGAAATCGTGGACCAAATTCTTCGCAGTTTGGACCTCGCAGTGGATGGATTCCTGCCAGGCCAGCCAAGAACAAATGCTTGACATCATCGTCAGAGCAGCCATTTTTTTTAGAAGCCAAAAGGATTAACTTACGTCGTTCAGTAAGACGATGTCGCCTACGGCATAGTCTGGGTTCAGACCGCCAGCGGCGTTCGTCACTAGCGCAAGTGCGTCGTCGTTAGTCTCCAGGATATTGAATCTCCAGGTCTCACTGCGAAGAGACTGGAATCAACTCACAAACAATTGTGTCGATATGCAGCAAATTGAAGACACGAATAGGGAATGTCACTTGGTCTATGGAATGACCTTCATAGTAGCTGAACAAGGACCAATTTTAGTGATGGCTCTCGCTCTATGCTTATCAGGGCATTCTTACTGCGCACGACCAACCATTAAAACAGCCGGAACTTTCTTGTCGAGTAGTCCGAACACGAGCTTCCCGGCATGTCCAGCGACTTCAACTGTTGTAAGCAAACGGCAGACCAAGAGAATATAGAATAGGATGTTTGAGAAATCTTCCCACTGACCGGTCAATTGAGGGAAATGAGGAATATCAGAATAGTCGATTTCTACTCGAAGGTCTTTGTCGATTGTGTCTGCAAGGCCACCTAATCCAGAGCCACAGACAATAGCTACACGAGGAGCTTTTAAGGCATCCGGCAAACGATTCTTTATGAACTCGAAAGCCTCGTTTGCCTTCTCAGACGCTGAAGGGCGCGCGGTGACCTCCATAGTCTCGTTTGGCAATTTAGAATTGCTGCAGGTGGTGTCGACCGGGACCCCGAGGATTTTTCACAGCGGCGGCAGTAGTACTCGCGCGGAAAACTAGCAACCACGGATTTTTGTCTATTCTCAATGAAGAAATGGACCCGGCCAATGACAGTTACTCTGTACTTCAGTGTAGATACCTGGCGATTATCGGATATGTAGTCCCGCCAATTCAGCCTGTAAATCAATCACTCGTCTCTATGTAGGATCTCACGGCAGCACATGGAACCTCCCGAAAAGTGCTTGCTTACCTAGGTAGTTAACATTGTACTCTGTAAATTGTTATCCATTCAGTACCAATTACTCAGTTGGTTCAGCTGATTAGGTAGGTTAGTATTGGTCACGAGGGAAAGCTTAGTAAGAGAAGGTTTCGGCACCTCAGGAATAGAACGCCGAGGTGAGTCTAACCATATGTGGTCGGTCATAGGAAATTCCATGATCAACCTTTTGTTCCATACCAGGAGTTGTTCGCTCCTTCAACATTAATCATGTCACTACCATCACCTCATAGGGTCCTGTTTCGGGCATTTAGGCCATTTCAGGTACAGTTTCCGGATCTTACGCCTGATATGGGCTGCATTGACAGTGTTCTAGTTTGCGACGGCCTCGCGAGTCCTCAGCACTTCTAGCCAGCCAGTGGACATCAAAGATCCTCAGTCCGCCGTATCACAAGCAGAAAGCGCAGAGAAAATGTCAGTACCTCTTTCAGATGCATTCACACTTTCTGCTGACCGATGCAGATCACTACACTCTCAACAGCCGGTTGATTCGCCTGTCAAGGAATGGTCAGTCGTAACACTCAATCCGCCTTGAGAACATCTAGCAATTCCAACGAGTGAGAGCTCTCTCTGACATACGGCTATTTCAGGGGTGAACGTCTCAATGATATCAATGCCAACGCTCGGTTACCCAGGAGCGTCCAAGCGTTGTACCTACGGCCGCTCCGAAAAAAGGCAGAATACGGCCTTCCAGTTTGCGATCTCCAGTTAAGATCGTACAGTGTGCGCAACCTCGAGTTTTTTGCGGACTTCGCTATTCGTGCAGCGTATTATCTGAAACTCCCAGTGTCTGGTCCTGTGCCGCTACCCAAGATCACTGAACGATGGACGTTTCCCCGGAGCAACTTTGTTCACAAGAAGAGTCAGGAGAACTTCGAACGCATAACCCTCCGTCGATTGATTCAAGTCAAGGATGGCAATCCTCAGGTCGTGCAGGCATGGCTCGCGTTTGTCCGGAAGCATGCATTCTACGGCGTTGGAATGAAGGCAAATATCTGGGAGCATGAAAATATAGGTATGATACAGATATCACTTTTCAACCTGTATTGTCCGATATTTGCTAACGATACAAAATCTCAGATATCGCAAAGAACATGGACCAGGCCCTGCCGGAGATTGAAAGGAATCTCGAACCTCATTTATCACAATTCGGCCGTCGGGACGATGCAACATCTAATGCACAGGCTGTCGTCGCTGATTTCTTGGGCAACGAGCGACTTTCCTTGAACAAGGGACCACTGACTAAAGTTGGCCGTCGCTGAATAATCAACAGATACCAGTCTCTATATCATATTGGCCTTCTTCAATTGTATTATTTTTGGTCTTTCGCACACTACACGATATCATCCAACGTAGCAGGCATACCTTTTTGTGAACACAACACAGCCGAGGCTTATTTATTAACAGCGGGTAAAGACTCTTTCTAGAAATTTTTCACAGGATCAAAAATTCCAACCCCATCACTAGAGTCCATATTACTCCGTATGCGTACCTCCGATCCTCCGCACCTTTTTGGTTGTGGTCACGTGAAGATAGAGGCGGGCCGGTGTCATGGGTACCTATCTTAGCTCCAGCTCTTAAAATCCAGCCACTGGAGTTGTCGCAGGTGCATTCGGCAATCGGAGGTGAAATGCGCGTTGCAGTCGGGCAACATAGCCGTTGGCTTCCTCCATGCGGGACCTTCAAGAAAGCTAATCATGGAAATTTGCGCTCTTCGGGATTCCACTTGAGATGGAACAGTTCACAGAGTCCCAAACCTCCTTCGGTGACCACAGTCTTTTCCGGAATTCAACCTACGGGCGTGCCGCACCTGGGGAATTATCTTGGTGCTTTGCGTGAATGGGTCAGGATCCAGGATGCTGCCGCCGAAAATACCAAGTTGATATTTTCCATTGTTGATCTACATGCATTAACAGTGCCTCAACGGAGTCACCAACTGAGGACTTGGAGGAAAGAGGCTCTTGCGACATTGATAGCTGTTGGTCTAGATCCCAGTCGCTCAATCATATTCTATCAATCTACCGTATGCGACAGATCGAACACCCTACCTGTGCTGCTGTCACACTCTGTATACCTGCTAATGAAGACATCAGGTTCATCACCATGCAGAATTGTACTGGATTCTTAGTACAGTCGCTTCTACTGGTTACCTATCTCGAATGACTCAATGGAAGGTCAGTATCTGCTGAAGAGATCATATATGTGTGGTCTTCTTTCACGACGGATGTTTTTGTTGCACGTATGCAATTGACACTCATCAGAGCAAACTTAAATTGCCAGATGATACAAGTCTGGAAAACTCAGAGGTCCGGTCGAAGTTACGCCTTGGTCTCTTTTCCTATCCAGTTCTTCAAGCTGCTGATATCTTGGTCCATAGGTCTGGTTGCTGTCCGTTTTGGGGAAATGGTTTTTTACTAAGATGTCCTAGAGCTACACATGTCCCAGTTGGGGAGGATCAGAGGCAGCATCTAGAATTCTCTAGATATACCGCAAATAGTTTCAACCACCTTTACGGAGACATATTCCCGTATCCAGAAGCTGTGATTTGTAAGGCCACTTCAGTCATTCCAATATCGAGAATCATGCTACCTGTTTAATAGTCATGGACTAACTGCCATCAGCGCCCGCGAGGAGAGTAATGTCGCTAAAGGAGCCTACCCTGAAAATGTCAAAGTCCCATTCTGACGAGCGTTCGAGGATCATCCTCACTGACACGCCTGAGGAAGTTCAACGCAAGGTCAAGGTTGCACTCACGGATTCAGAACCTGGCATAACTTATGATCCTGTACGCCGACCAGGTGTTTCTAATCTCATAGAGATTCTGAGCCACCTGGAAGGAAGGTCGTGCCACGAAATCGCCTCGGGCTACGCGACGGCGAGTCCTCGTGCCCTTAAGGTGCATCTGTCGGAAAAGATCTGCCAGACATTATCGCCAATTAGGGAGAAGTACGGTGCAGTAATGGCTGACGCTGCGGCCTTGGAGGACATCTCAGAACAGGGGGCTCGAGCTGCGCGTGCCAACGCTGAGGTTACAATGAAGGCGGTTCGGAAAGCCATGGGCTTATAAAACCCTGAGGTACTCCGTCATGATAGCAGGACTTGCAGGTGGATCCCTCCGTGGTTGCACTGGCGTGCGATGTATCAATGGTATATCTTTACTTGTATTATGAGAAGATAATGGTTCAGCGACCTAGACAATATACATCCAGTGTGAGGCACCTGAGTAATTCAGCATGGTATATTTACAGTATGTTTACTGGGCCCAGAAACTGAAAACTAAATGCGCACATGTTTTGTTTCTGTTCATGTGAAAGCACCCTATCTTTGAAGATTCTGAGCAGACGGGACAACCCCGGAGCTTCCGTTTTCGATACTTATATGACCTCATGGAGAACAAGCATTCCGGATGGGACTTGAGATGTATGCATATTCAGAAATTAGTCATAAGGTCCCCTGGGGAGTTCTGCGCCTGCATCAAAGTTCAAGTGATCTAGTTTATTCCAAAATCCAAGAGTGGCTTTCACTGCTTTGGCAAGGTCGGTTAGGGTCAAGGATTGTACCCCGTTGTATGGTCGTAGTTGTGCGTGGCCGCCGGGATCGGCGAAGCCGGCAGTGATGGGGAATTAAGGTTTCCGACCGGTCCGGCTTGGCAGAGCTTACACGTACCCACGAAAGTACAGACAGAATACGCCGTGTGGGGTGACGGCCCGAGGACCTTCAAAAGATTCTGAAGCGCCCTTTGAAAAAGGTGTGTTTCCACGCCGATCCATATGAAGCAAGAGAGAATGGCTGGGTCTTGAGTACCCAATAATACGAATTCATAGCTTAAAGCAACGCTCAACAGCAAAGATAGGTAAGTTCTAAATGGCTCCGCGGCTTTTGTTAATACTTACAATGATGACGACAACCACAGAATGATGCATGCAACAATTGGACCATAAGCTCCTACCAGCTCATCCAGCCCAGGCAGCAGTGCCAATACGCGCGAATATATAGGCTCAATATGTCCCCCAAACGTATTGACAAAAAGTGTGCGATATAGAAAAAAAAGGACATTCATTAGCCGTGTTCGACTTGCTGGACGCATCATCGAGCAGGGCGCAGCTGGGGTGTATACACAGCCAAGGCCTTGTGGTGCTATTGCAATAGTGCCTTTTCGCTTCATCCCCGGTGGCTTTGGGAAACTCCCAATCGATGATCGAAGCAGAGCACAATGTGGAGATTTGGTGTCGTTCTAAGTACCCTCCTATTCACACAGTGCTGGGGAGGGCCTTTGATACGACAAAATAACTCACCTACTGTTGTTGAATTGGACTTGCATCGCAACGAGATTCCGGACCCGGTAGCGAGAGACCAAGCGAGGAGGAAGCGCGATAAGGCAGTTTCGCAGTTGATTGACAATGAGGTGAGTTGCTAAGAATTCTCTTCGTATATCGGAGACTGATAATCCATAGGAAACTCTCTACTTTTGCAATGTTACTATTGGCACTCCGGGGCAAAGCCTGCGGCTAATACTTGACACTGGCAGTAGTGATCTTTGGTGCAATGCTGCGAATTCCACACTTTGTTCCTCATCCAGTGATTCATGCCGCGTGTCCGGATCTTTCGATCCGAATATGTCGTCATCATATACTTATGTTTCCTCTAATTTTAATATCAGTTATGCAGATGGAACTGGGGCCGCCGGTGACTATGCAACTGACACACTCCGCATTGGCGGTGCAACAATCAGCGACTTTCAGCTTGGAATTGGATACACATCTAGCTCTGCAGGTATGTCGTGTTGAGCGCGTGCTTCACTAAACCACTACACCGAACATTAATTTTTCGTCAGAGGGTGTTTTAGGGATCGGCTATCCCTCAAACGAGGTTCAAGTCGCTAGGTTTGGCAAGGACGCCTATCCCAATCTTCCTCAATACTTGATGCAGAATGGGGTCATACGGTCAAGCACCTACAGCCTTTGGCTGAATGATCTTGAAGCGAATACGGGGTCGATCCTCTTCGGAGGTGTTGACACGGAAAAGTATCATGGGGAGTTGCAGACTCTCCCTGTTCAGAGTGTCAAAGGCGGATACTCCGAGTTTGTCATAGCACTCACAGGCATTTCGCTCAATACTCGTTCCAGAGACCACACTCTGAAATCAAACGCGCTACCTGCGGCAGTACTCCTAGATTCTGGGAGCTCTCTATCTTATTTACCAAACTCAATTGCGGAGGAAATTTACCATGATCTGGGGGTCATATATGAGCCGTCCACAGGTGCCGGTTACGCTCCATGCAGCTTGGCTCGAGATAACATAAATGTCACATTCACATTCTCGTCGCCTGAAATCCCAGTCGGCATTGACGAGCTTATCATTGACGCCGGGGATATTCGGTTTTCAAACGGCGAGCGTGCTTGTATATTCGGTATCGTCCCTGCCGGAGACAGTACTGCCGTTCTTGGAGATACTTTCTTACGCAGCGCCTATGTGGTCTATGATTTGGCAAATAATGAGATTTCGCTCGCAAAGACCAGATTCAATTCGACGGGAAGCCGCGTTTTGGAAATTGGGACCGGAGATGATGCTGTCCCTGGTGCTACAAAGGTGTCCAACCCCGTCACCTCCGTGGTTGCCAATGACGGGTCGGGCGCCAGAATCGGTGGGCCAACGGGCACTGGAAATACCGTGCCATCGACGACTACAGGCGCTGCAGCGGCGCTGGGGACACCGATTGGCGTTTCGATGCAAGTTTCTTTCAGTGCTGCCTTGGTGGGGTATATGTTTCTTCTGTAAAGCGGTTTGCATGTTGATTTATTAATTGTATGTTGGTGGTTGTGGGTGCGTACTTGATGATACCACAATAATGATATGATCCGAGGCATGCAGGGCCAACTTGAATAATGATTGTAAGACTGTTATGGAGTATCGAGTTAATGGTGTAGACCTCGGGATCTTCATGGCCTTTCCCTCCCCGGTCTAGTGGATTGCGGCCTGCGGAGAATTGTATCCGCATCGATGCACTTTGTAAAGTGGTAGTGAGGTTGGTCGGCTGTCATGTTGCAACCGTCAAACAAAGGAAAAGAGAAAAGTGAAGAAATAAAGGGGATAAAAACATTGGGCACCTTCGATGGTGAATGGTGCTGAAAATCCGAGTTCAACCACGTCATATTACCCAACAACACTCTGGACGGACGTACCTTGTCTATTCAGAGACTTTTCTCCTCGCTGTATAGTACTCGTGACAAGGCGTCCAGATGCCCCGTCTTGCAACAAGACTGGTGCTTCAAGCATACAAACATGATCATTTGCTGCCGCTTCTCTTGAGAGAATGCCGCTCGCTTGACTGTGCGAGGAATGAATTGCGATGGCTCCGTGAACGAGCTGTACGTACATTGGAGCTGCGGCCGAGAGGAGAGAGGCATGGTACGAAACATGCTGCTTCTGGTTGGCGGGGACTTTTGCGGGCAATGTGCCTGGCTCGATCAAGGGGAATGCCTCTTCAATATATACTCGGTGATCAGCCCTTCGGAGACCTGGACATCAAGTGTGCGAAGGGCGTCTTGATACCAAGGTAACCTTGCTCCAGTCAGGCCTACTAAATGGCACCTTCAGATCTTTCCTAATCCTCGGGCTGGCAGGCATGAAACAGAGGCTATAACCCTACATGCTGCGGAATTGATACTGAACCGCATGGCGCATTCCAGTGGGGACAATCCGGAGAGTCCCCTGCGTATCATGGACCTTTGTACAGGCACTGGCTGTATACCACTGCTCCTGCATTCTCTCCTCTCGCCCTACTTTTCACAGCTATCCATTGTCGGCATTGATTTAAGCGCCAAGGCTGTGAGTCTAGCGAAGGAGAACACCAGTCGCAATGTTCGTCTGGGAAAGTTGTCAGAACGTGCCCTGGCAGAGGTCGTATTCCGGCGCGGCAATGTACTTGAATACAGTAAACATGGGTTTTCATCATCAATGAAGGGAGATGTCAGTTCTACATCCGATGTGTCCAATTTAGTCGGGCCTCGGTGTGACGTTCTCGTCTCAAATCCTCCT
Source organism: Aspergillus undulatus (assembly GCF_047715775.1). NCBI lineage: Eukaryota > Fungi > Ascomycota > Eurotiomycetes > Eurotiales > Aspergillaceae > Aspergillus > Aspergillus undulatus. Next base: position 264,464 of record NW_027396646.1, read on the forward strand.
TACGTGTCCGTGGATGAATACCGTGGTGGGACTACATCGCGCAGTGTCCGAATTTTTGAACCAAGGCTTGCGCTGGTACCACCCAGAATTACCCCTGCATACATGGTTGATTCCGGGCGCATTCGACATGAAGACATATTCTACTCTCACATCGCAAATCTTGTACTTGCTTTACAGGTCAGGATGGCAATTCTTGAGTGTGGAAGCTGCTTGCAGGCAATGCGAGTTGCTGCCCTTTACGAGGACATCTTCAGAAGGCTTACCCATGTAGGCCATGTTGTTATTGATGTTTGGCCAGTTACTGGTGTTGATTCAGACCCATGCGCAGTCATTGTGCAATTTGAAACATAATTAAGACAGATTTGTGTAGTAATTGCTAGAACCTGTGTTACAATACCTCTGTATAACACCGTAGGTATAGGCTATAAAGATATATATGCTAAAGGCAGAGTAGAGTGGTTGGTAGCTATATAATTGTCAGATAGGGTCTACCGATCCTTCTTAGGACTGGCAGGTCTTAAAGGCATTCTATGAATAGTAGAGAAAAGTATTGTTATCGAAACTCCACGCCTTCGCTGGCTCGGCGTTGTTTCGGAACCCTGGCAAGGTACTACAAGCTCTGTTATTCTCAGTTAACTTACTCTCGTTCCCAATAGAGGCTTTAATATCTAGGCCTCGCCAGGACCCGCGGGTTACCCATTACCTATTACCCATTACCCACTCCTGGCGGGTATTAGGTTACACTTTACTACCCAAGGGTTAGGCCCAGGTATCAGATATCAAAGCTTGGATACTTGTTTAGGTATTTAGGTACCTATTTAACTAAGTAAACTATATAAGTTTATAGGTTAAGCTATATTCTTAAGATTTATATAATTTATACTAGTTTATTTGATATTTTTATATATTTGGATTTTAGATAATCTATATTTGCTTCTAAAATAACCTAGTCTATTTATATAATAAAATACTTATATTTATTAACTAGTATATAATATAATTATTATTATATCAAGGATATTTCTTATTCTTTCTTAGAATATATTACTAGGTTTCCAATGAAAATAGAATATTTTTATTATTAAATATAACCCTAAGCTTAAGTTCTAGCTTAAATATAATATTTATTTATTTTTTTTTTATAATATACTTAAAGAGTAATAAAGTTAGCTCTTATATAATATTCATATTATTATCTATATTATCATTAATTAACCTAATTTTAATTAATATATAAATATCATAAACTCTTATATAATTATAGTACTTAATAAGCCCTAACAATAGTAATTGATATCCTAAGTAAAGTTAAAAAGCTACCTAATACTAGTACTAGTTACTAGAATAAATAAAATATTACAGGCAAGGTTTATAGATACTAAATATTTATATTAATATTTTTTCTAGAAAGCCCGTGGAGGTATACTAGATATAATATTTATTTTTAAATTAATAATTATTGTAAAGTGTAGCGAATTGGGACCCGACAGGCCTATAGTGAAGTATGGAAGTGGGTAAGTTGATGCTATTCAGAGACCGCCGACGGCGGGAGCTAACTACTTAATAATGACTAAGAACTGAGTTATCAGGGATAACTAATATAGCAAAGTATATATACTATATAATAGTCCCCCTAATAAAACAAGGTAATAAATCAAGTAGGTGATACCTGATAAGGTGTAAGGGGGCAATATGTTTGTGCTAAACTATACCGCGCCGTATGTACATGAAGGGTTCGTTGAAGGAGGAAAAGATAGGTAGTCATGCTTGTGTGGAAGAAGTAGGAGATAAGCGAGCGTGGGTCTTTATACAAGGTCACATAATAACCGAGTAATAACTAAAGAGGTACCTTGTACAAGGAACCTATAATAGATAGCTTGTTAAATATATAGTTTTTGATTTCATGAGATAAATATAGTTCTATCTTAAAGGGGTTAGACCTACAGAAAAAACAGGATTATTAACTAAAATATAAATAATTACAGGTAATATACCTTGAGAGTAATAATACCTTGATATCAGGCCATGCGTAATAAATAGGGGCTAAGATAAGATATTAATATCCTTGTTAAGGTAAAAAATAGAATATTTAAAATAAAATAAGGCAAGGTAATATTAAGGTTATAATAAATATATATTTAATTATTTTTATTTTCCTTGTTAAATAGATATACTTTATTATATTCCTTTATTAATTCTTTAGATCTAGCCAGATTATTAATATAAACTTATTTATTATTATTAGTTAGATATTTATACTAATAAACCAGGTACTCAAGAATAGGTTTTCAGGTTTAATTATAGTATTAAATATAATAATTAAAAAGCTAGTTAACCTTTTATCTATTATTTTTATTAGGATAGTATTTATTGATAATATATTTAAATTTAATATAGTTATATTTATAAAGGTTATAATTATTTAATAAAATAGGTTTAAGTTAGGTAACCAAGATAATTAAATAAATTTATTATATAAAAGATAGTTTACCTAGTTAGTATACTAAATAATTAATTCTCTTAATAACAGGAAAAGGTCTAGTATATTATTTCAAGAACTTAAGGGAAAGGCTAGATAGAATTATTAAATAATAATTATAATATAAATATAAATAAACTTGGTTACTAATATTAAATTAACTAATTTATACTTATAGTTATGAATAATCTTTATTTATATTATAGTATATTTTAGTACTTTATCCATGTTAAATTATATAGTAAAGTCATATTTAAATATAAAAATATATCTTAATATATTTCAAGGTATATAGAGGTTAATTCTAAATAATAATTTATATAATATTTTTTATATAATTATACTCTTTAACCTATTAATTATTAATATAATAGATAATATCTAAGCTAACCAGGTAATACCTTATATAATCATATATTAAAATATAATTTCTATTATTATAATTATATATTTAGTTTGCCTATTAGATTAGGGATAAAATACTATAATAAAATATTATTTATAATATAAAATATAAAATATTCTTTATTAAAATTTAAATATAAATTTTTAGTTTTAATCTAATATAAATCTTCTGGGTAAACCCTACTTATATAATATTATATATTAAATTAAGGTAAAACTTTATTACATAATAATCTAGGTACTCTTCCCTGGTATTAAACCTACTTATTTTATAAACTTATTAATAATAACAAGTAATATATCAAAAGTATTAATATTAAGGTTATTTAATAGGGAGTAATTAATTATATTATTTATAGGGTTAAAGTAGTTCCTTAAAAAAGTTAATATAAAATCTATAGAAATAAGATTAAATAATATAGGATAAGGTATAATTAGTTAAAACTAGCTATATAGTTAATAATATATTTAGTTCTCTAGATATAGATATTTCAGGATATATTTATATAATATATATTAATTATAATATAATAAGATACTTTTTATATATTTAAAATATTTATTAATACCTGTAATTAAAATTATTATAAATTATTTTAAAAAGCTTATAATATATAAGTAAGGTAAGTATAGCTAGGGATCTAAAATAAGGTCTATTTTATTAATATCTAGATAAATAATAATTTTATAATATATAAGATAAAGTAAACTATCTTATAGTATATAAGGTAAATTAATATCAAGATTATCTTAAAAAATTTATAAGATTATAGAAATATAGTAATCCTTAGAATATTTAAATTAAATATATTCCTTAAATTTATCTAAGAATTTAATACCCGAGATAATATTTTAGTTATTTATAGAAATAGTAGTAATATAAACTTATAATCTATTAAAATTAAGTATAAATAAGTTAATAGTTCTATCTTTACAAGGTAAATATAATAAAATATTAAGGATAATATTATTATTTCCTAGCTTATAATAAAGATTAATATAGAATTATTAAATAAATTAATTTATTTT